>NW_026890369.1:0-2000 GCF_963514075.1 Conger conger
ATAGAGAGGGAGAGGGTTGGTGAGAGGGAGGCTGAGAGGGATTGTGGGAGAGTGGTGAGAAGAGAAGGGAGGGGGAGAGAAAGGGGGGAGTAAGAGAGAAAGATAGGAAGGAGGATGGGGAGATAGAGGGAGATTGATTAATATGTCATATTCATGTATTAATATTAATGCAGATGATTAAATGGGGAGCTCAGATGGGTATATTCTAAGATCTTAATGTGTAATGAACATCTAATAGGCCCCTATTCCCAGTTAATTTGATAGTAAGTAATCCACAATGATTTTTAAAATTAGAATATATGTGTAAATATGTTTTATTTATAATAATTGACTTATAATTATATCTAAGTGCTTGATAGCTTTTAATTGCTAAAGCTCAGGAGTCCAGCCCAACAGCCTATAGAGTGTGCAGCACATTTAGAACACATAGCGAGGGCATACTGTTAGAGTGCAGTGAGGGCATACTGTTAGAGTGCAGTGAGGGCATACTGTTAGAGCACATAGTCAACTACTGTTCTAGAGTCGCAGTGAGGGCATACTGTTAGAGTGCAGTGAGGGCATACTGTTAGAGTGCAGTGTGGGCATACTGTTCGAGTGCAGTGTGGCATACTGTTAGAGTGCAGTGTGGGCATACTGTTAGAGTGCACGTTGAGGGCATACTGTTAGAGTGCAGTGAGGGCATACTGTTAGAGTGCAGTGAGGGCATACTGTTAGAGCACATAGTGAGGGCATACTGTTAGAGTGCAGTGAGGGAATACTGTTAGAGTGCAGTGAGGGCATACTGTTAGAGCACATAGTGAGGGCATACTGTTAGAGTGCAGTGAGGCATACTGTTAGAGTACAGTGAGGGCATACTGTTAGAGTGCAGTGAGGGCATAGTGTTAGAGCACATAGTGAGGGCATACTGTTAGAGTGCAGTGAGGGAATACTGTTAGAGTACAGTGAGGGCATACTGTTAGAGTACAGTGAGGGCATACTGTTAGAGTGCAGTGAGGGCATAGTGTTAGAGCACATAGTGAGGGCATACTGTTAGAGTGCAGTGAGGGAATACTGTTAGAGTACAGTGAGGGCATACTGTTAGAGTGCAGTGAGGGCATACTGTTAGAGTGCAGTGAGGGCATACTGTTAGAGTACAGTGAGGGCATACTGTTAGAGTGCAGTGAGGGCATACTGTTAGAGTGCAGTGAGGGAATACTGTTAGAGTACAGTGAGGGCATACTGTTATGCGCATGGTGTACTGGGCTGCGTTAACAGCACTGATCACAGCAGCATCCAGGGTGCTGATGGCGGTTACTGGGAGGGTCTACTAATCACAGCAGGTGAATATGTCTACTGATCTACTGATCCAGGGTGAATATGTAAATGTGATCAGTATTAGTGGGGGTGTTAGGTTTACTCTCAATGCAGTGGGATGAGTGGTATGTGGAGTCAGTAACAACATCGTAAGCTGTCCGCACAGGGACCACAATGACACAACTCAACCTGGAGAAATCAGCAGGAATATCACACTCACAGACTGTCTGTCTCACAGTAACACAGCGTTCTGCTCTGGGTAACTTTCAGGGCGTGAGCCTTGCTCTCTGCCCGGAGCACATGAGGTCGCGTGGTGATGACATCAGTGGCGCGGTGATGACATCAGTGGCGCGGTGATGAAACAGTGGCAGACGCAGGCAGAGACTGGAGTGGTGGTGAGGACCGTCTGATTACAGCCGGCAGGCAGCCCGAGTCCAGAGACAAAGCTCCTCTGTGTTCACCGGCCTCGCCCCGCTGGTCCTTGCTCTGCCCGTGCAGTCAGGAGGAAGATGGGACATTAGGGTTTTGCTGATACCCAATTTCCCAGCCCGCTGAACAACTCATCTCTTCTGTTTGATAGTTTCAGGGCCGGTGTTTACACTGGCAGGCCTGGCGCCCCTCTCTTCTGCAGTAATGAAGTATGTGTTGCACAAGCTTCCCCTCTTTAGCCAGGGCCTATTAAAGCACATCGCTTTCATTGCCCTCCT
>NW_026890370.1:5000-8000 GCF_963514075.1 Conger conger
ACCTGTGCAGGTGACCCGACGGCCCAGGTGTGTTACCTGTGCAGGTGACCCGTTGGCCCAGGTGTGTTACCTGTGCAGGTGACCCGTGGGCCCAGATGTGTTACCTGTGCAGGTGACCCGACGGCCCAGGTGTGTTACCTGTGCAGGTGACCCGTTGGCCCAGGTGTGTTACCTGTGCAGGTGATCTGTCGGTTACCTGCATAGGGCTGCAGCTCCTGTCCTCGTCGCCCTCGGCGACCATCCGGGCCAGCACCCCCCTGCTGCCCCGGGGGGAGGAGGCCGTGCTCTCGATGTCACTCTCCAAAAACGTCTGAAACACCCCAACAACCGTCACTATGGTTACGGGGGGGACAGAAGCTTCTAGAATACACTTGACAACTGGTACCGTCCACACTGGTCCACACTACACCGGTAGAATAACGTTTTCACGGCTGAGACTCAATAAACATTTGTGCTCACCACATTTGGCTCAATAAACATTGCTGGTATAGCTTGGTGAGCACTAGCAGAAGGCAGTCAGAGTAAAGTCAGAACATTGACTTCTGAGAAAGGGAGATTCACCTCCTCGGCCGTCTCGTCCTCCTCGTCTTCGTCAGGGCGGTACTCTTCATCGGAGGAGTCCTCCTCCTCAAGTGGGATGTCCACAAACTGGGGGCGCTGAGGGGGGGCAGTTTGGCAGGGTGAGAGAGAGACAGGGGGGCAAAATTATTTGTATGATACATGATCTTTGTCCAGATCAAGGACACCATTATTTCTGTATGGGTGGTGTGCGTTTCAATGCTACAGTATGTGCCTTCTTTTACTAATGCAGAGTTGCATTGTGGATAAAGGGGAAGGCAGGAAGAACACACCTTCAGCTCGTTGGGTTTCTTCATGGGGGAGATATTCCAGGTAGGGATCACCTGAAAGACACGCCTTCAGTTTAATTCAAACTGCAGGGTCAGTGTCACCTCAACGTTCAAGATGTGTTTCATCTACCTAGCACTGACATTAAAGTAAATGCAACGGTCACAAAAGCACAGCCTCTCTAGGGAGGAACTCACCACTCCTTTCTCAACCACTTCCTTTAGTTTGGAGCGGGTCATCTTGGGTTCCTGACGGAAACAAGGGAGAGGAGAGGTTCCTTTAATGGTTTGCAACCTTCTGAGACTGCATTTGCGTTTCCTTGAAAACAATTCTCCACTCCTGTTAAATATCCATAAAAAACAGCAGTGTGCTATCCCCTTGTTATTCCCAGGTCCAAAGTGAAAAAACCACGGAGACTCACAAACACCGGAATGGCCTCCGTCTCGTTGATGGCCGCCTTCATCATGGCCACCACGTGCTCGTTGGTGATGACTTCCTGTGGGGAAAGGAAGAGGCGGTGTGGTGGTTAGGGAAGTGGATGAAGACTGCAGGTTCAATTCCCATGTGTGAATGTGAGAGTGAGTGTGTGTGTGTGTGTGTGTGTGTGTGAGTGAGTGTGTGTGGGAGAGTGAGTGTGTGTGGGAGAGTGAGTGTGTGTGTGGGAGAGTGAGTGTGTGTGTGGGAGAGTGAGTGTGTGTGTGGGAGAGTGAGTGTGTGTGTGGGAGAGTGAGTGTGTGTGTGGAAGAGTGAGTGTGTGTGTGGAAGAGTGAGTGTGTGTGTGGAAGAGTGAGTGTGTGTGTGTGAGAGTGAGTGTGTGGGTGTGTGTGAGAGCGAGTGAGTGAGTGAATAAGGGACTGAATGACTGCATGAGTGAGTGAGTGAGTGAGTGAGTGAGTGAGTGAGTGAGTGAGTGAGTGAGTGAGTGAGTGAGTGAGTGAGTGAGTGAGTGAGTAATTGTCACAGACTCAGTCCGGGCGTGGCGCGTGGCAGACTCACATGGATGATGTTGCGCACGTTGGCGGAGGTCAGGTTGTGCTGGCGGGACTTGCTCTCCAGCTCTCTGTCCAGCTGTCTGTCGATCTCCACCTCCATCTGACTCTCCTCCAGGCCCTCTGACCCCCCCTCCTGCCCCGAAACAGAGCCCCCCGCCCCGCCCACCTCCCCGCAGGCCACGCCCCTCTTCCTCTTCGCCCCGCCCCTCCTCTTCCTCCGGCGTCTCTTCCCTCGCTGCTCGTCCTCTGTCAACATCATAAACTTTATTAAAAATGATCACTTCAGTACCATTTACTGACCCAATAACAAGTTCAATCAATGGAACAGACACACCGTGTGAATGCAGGGTCACACAAAGCAGGGTTATGGATTCAGCCAGATAACTGCACTGACTAAATCTGGAACATGGGCTGAAGCAAAAAGGTCCAGGTTTTACTCTATGTAGTTACCTCTCTAACACCGTCTAATTTCTGTCTAACCCTAACCCTGCTTTGTGGAAAAGGCCCTTAAGGACCAGAAGCTGGGGTTTGCACTGTCTGAGAGTATATCACAGGTTACGATACACCACACGAGCTCCGTGAAGTGTAAAGTGTTTGAATCCAAAACGGTTTTGTATTTGACCCAGGTCTGCTGCATATACTGAAGGGTCTCACCCAGGGTAATGATCAGGCTCATGTCACTGTCCTCCTGGGCCAGCAGGGGGCGCTGTGAGGGGCTGGAGCACAGCTCAGCATCCTTCCCACTTCCTGTCTCACCTGGAGACGGAGCTACGCCAGCCTGGACTGGGATACAAACATTTAAAAACATTTAAAAACATTTAAGAGCGCAAATGTGCAAATAAGCTCACTCTATCATGGGTTAAAAGAAGAAAATGAGATTGTGGGGTTCGATTCTCGGTCCTGCCAAAAGCCAAGTTTGGCCGGCTCACGTGGAGCAGCAATAATTGGCTCGCTGCTCCAGAGGGAGGGACTTGGCAGGGTTAGTAGATAGCCGCACAAACATAGCACCTCGGGCACCTCGGAATCACGGTTACAGCTTGGGAGGCGAGACGGCTTGAAGAAGGCGTGTCGCTCTCCCGTTGGCCGCCAAGGGATGGGGTGTGGGCGGTGTATCTAATACTGGCTCTAATTGAATCAGACGGGGTCCAATTGGCTACCAAAT
>NW_026890371.1:0-6000 GCF_963514075.1 Conger conger
ACAGTTGATTTGACTAAGCAGGAGACAGTCCTCCCCTGGAGCAATGCAGGGTTAAGGGCCTTGCTCAAGGGCCCAACGGTTGTGCGGATCTTATTGTGGCTACACCGGGGATCGAACCACCGACCTTGTGTCTGTGTGTGTGTTTGTGCGTGTGCGTGTGAGAGAGAATTTGTATGTATGTATGTCTGTATATGTGTGTGTGTGTGTGTGTGTGTGTTGCTTGTACAGTACATAAACATAAAAATAATGCATTTTTTCTGAGGTGTAAAGTGTGTCGTTTCTACTCACGAGCTCTGAGACAATGTGTCTGAAGAATCACTTCGACTGCAGTTCTGATTGGCTGCCCACTTAGCGTAGCGTCACTGATTGGATAAAATGTCAATCAAATCATTGAAAAGCATCAGTGTCAGCAAAGGCCAGTTTGGGAAAAGAAGAGTAAGAATAACAATTCACAACGGAATACATCGCGCATAATAGCATGGTATTGATTTTTTGTAGAATAACAGTGTTTAAAACAATATGAAAAGCCATGGTGTTTGAGTGAGTCATTGCGCTCACTGTCCTTCAGATTTATCCGTATGAAGCGCTGATCGTGACCACTAGGGGGCGCAACAGGCTGCCGAAGGACGCCGACAGGGCCAGGCTGGAGGTCAGTCATCGGGAGTTTCTGTGTCATTTCCTCCTCAACGCTACAGTCAGTGCACGCCAACGCGTTCATTTTCATCAAGTGCTTACTGTTCGTCAGCTGAAAGAACAGCATGCTGAATATAACCTTTACCTGTTTCATTCTACAATATTGTAAAAGCAACCAATCCGATTGTCGGTGTTAATTTGAGATATTTTTTAAATGTTTGCCTGCAGTCAGAATCCATTGGCAAGTTGTACGTTCTCAGTTCTGCGGCCTTAATAATATTTATAGTCATATTTGTGCATCAGTCATCTAAATAAGGCACCGTACGGATGGCATCCCAGGCAGTTATTGATAGTTTACGACTAATAATAATGATGATGATAATTAATTTTCTGCACGTGTCCTCTCGACAGCGCCACCTGTCTCCGGAGCAGTTCCGCCAGGTGTTCGGGATGTCGATGGCGGATTTCGACCGCCTTGCGCTGTGGAAGAGGAACGAGTTGAAGAAGCAGGCGCGGCTGTTTTAACGGCGGCTACCGCCCGGTGACACCGGGACGATACGAACCGGCCGTCCGGTCTCAGAGAACCAGAACCGCCCGGTCACACCGGGAGGACACGAGCCGGCCGTCCGGTCTCAGAGAACCAGAACCGCTCCGGATTCACGGAGAAGAAGTCCGACCTCACGCGACCACGCGCGAGCTTTGCCTAGAGAGTTGGAACACTGACTTATCGAGACTGACTTTCGCAAGTGCGTTAAGCTCTGTATGTCGAATTGATACACGATTGACACGATGCCGGCTCCCAGCCACGCTTCTCTGCTTCGACAGTCTCACCGGGCCGTCAGATCGGGCTTTGCCTTACGTTCGAGTTTGAGTTCGAGTTCTAGCCGCGCACCAGCACGCTGGATGACGAGAATGTTGGTTTCATGTCTGCCAAGACATGCTGGGGGATGAAGACGTCTTAATTCAGAAAGAAATTGCTGAAAAATGTGTGGAAAAACTAGCACACTTCTCAGAATGTTTTCACTCATCGTTTTTATTTATTAATAATCATATAAGCGTGTTTTACAGTGATTAGGCTACTTATCCATTGATAAGAGAACACATATATATTACAGTTAAAGAAAGCTAACAAGGGTCCTTTCTGAATTGGTGTGTTAAGATCTAAAAGGCAGGATGGTTGGAACACACACCTGTTTAGTGAGGACCCAAACCAAAGGTACTACCGTTTTAAAGCAGCTGATGGCTAACCTGGATGTAGTGTGAAACTTATTTTGCCCTCACCTTCAATAATCACAGAATTCTTTCTCTTTTTCAAAGACTAGCGATTGCTACAGAATGTATGTTCAGTTGAGAGACGTCAGGAAATGATTCAGGTGTAGTCACAATAGAGCTGACTGCCGAGGGGTTACACGTGTATTTTTATTTTTTCTACTGCGTTTATCAAACTTTATTGAATTGCATATTGAAAAGGAAAACCCACACAATGTACTGTTTAAATTATGAAATGATAGTTGTGTGTCCACTTCATGGGATTAAGGGTGTGATGAATTGGGGGATTTTGTGACGAGAGTACTGGTTCATAGGCTAGAGCAGCGGACCCCAGCCTCGGTCCTGAGGAGCCGCTGTGTTTGCACTGGGCATGCGCTGCTGCCTCCGACATGGCATGTCTTAAGAAGGTAAATAATCCCTCCAAACACAAAAAAACATGTAATAAAAAAAAATGTAAAATGTGGAAGTCTGGGATTGCAATTGTGGCTGGACCAAGAGGCAGCCATCCGAAAGTGGTGCCCCAGGACCAAGGTTGGGAACCGAACCACAGCCCTGCACGGTTCAGATTCCCCAACAGTGCGATCAACACCTGTCAGAAACATCAGCGTGAATACCGCTTACATAACTACCACTCAATACTGCATATCTAATGGATTATAGTTGTTTTCTTTTCTCTTTTTTTTTTTTTTTGCTGTGCGATTTACTCTGTTTGTTTTAGCCAGATAGAAGATACTGTGGTTAGTGTCAATGGGATTCCAACAGATCGTTTTGGCTCATTAATTTAAATTGGGTTTTTTAGTTGACCATGTTTTCTGATGGAATGCGGTGAAGCTGAGAAAACCGAAATATGAGTAATAAAGTCAGAAAAGGAAGCTGAAAGCGCTGAGTGCCTGATGATACGGTTTTAATGACAGCCTGCTCATAAATCAGAACTCGAATCTCCGGTGATTCTCATTAGAGTTTACATTTAAGAGGTACTCCGGACAGCCCTGCCTGTTGATCATTTATACGCAACGGTATAGTTTACACGAATACGCACCCGTTCGTTCAATCATCCTTTGCCACATATCAAGGAACACAGGCCAGTCAATTTCCGGCAGGGTATGAAGTGTGTAGTCCGTGACCTACAGGATTGTCACAGAACTTACAGGCGACCTGCCGCGAGTTGTACACCTCTTTACTAAATAATTTACTTATTGAACACTTTTAAATAACGGGGGGTTAAAAAATAGCAGTATTTTTTAATTGTACTTTTTTCCTTTGTAACTGTACACAGCCTAGCTATACTTTCTTTATCGGACAGTAGCTACTGTACCTATAAATTATGTATATCTTATATTTAAATAAAATTGTTTTCTTGTGTATGGTTTGGGATGTGTCACCTGATACTGCATTTCAAAAATTGCCTTAATTTGTTCATCATTTTTTGTATAATGATCTTTTGTTCTTACAAATGCATAATGAATATTCATATAGGCTAATTACGTTTTTTTTAATGCACCTATTTAAAATAAATGCTTTGATTCCCATCTTGTGACATTTTAAAGTCTTGGTTTACAGTCCTTGACAGTAAATGTAAATCAGCGACGGTAAAATGTCCCACATTGGAATTAGGCCACTGGGGCCAGGTTCGCCGCAGGAGCGCTAGGACCCAGCGGCCGCGCCGAAGGAAGCGGCGCCTCGCGGAGCTTCATTGAGAGTGTGCCCGAATCGACCGTACGTGTCCTGCACTGCGCACAAGGGACCACGGCTCGTCCTGCGCCGCCGGATAAAGTTGGAGAATTAAGGAAACCTTCTGGACTTTCACCGGCATGGAGACGAGTAGCGTTAAGTGTACGTATCCCCCTCCCTTCGTGCGTAATGACGTTTTCGCTATTGAAAAATGACTTTAATTTGGGTTTATGTGAATGTTTGTGTTGCCGTTTGCTTTTCGTGCTGATAATTCTGTGAACGCTTTTTTGGGGAAAAAAGAGTGGAGTTTGTCTTCATAAATATTTCAGCAGGTTGCAATGTGGCAAACGAGATGGTCACTTATCATCAGCGGTGGCTGCACTGATCTGTTGAATAAACGCGATTAAATTGGACACAGGGGCTGAATGCGGTGACAGAACTCACTTAATTGCACGTGGTTACATCTCAGGTGCCCAGTGGTTTGTGGCTTGTGCGCCAGGAATGTACGGTCGCGACAGTGACCCTGAACGACGCGCGATACAGTGGCCCCAGCCGTTTCTATCGCGACCGTACCTTCGCGGAGTGGTGTTGCTATCGCGCTTTACGCAGGATGTATATAACTGCAGGTGGGAAAATGTAGTTCCATTTCATTTTGTAGTTGTGTAATTGGGAATGACAAATCGGCGGGCCCACCTGTCGCAATAAACTACAAAAAAAAAACCACACAACTACTGTGTTAGTGCAACCGCGGATGGGCGCGTTCGTGCGTGTGCATTTCTGGTTGATTGCAGCCTATTGCATGTTTGCTACATGCAGTCCAGATATGCGCGGTCAGACTGGGGTTGGCCTTTTGCGTGGGTGGGGGTGCAAGCGGACAAAAGTTCACTCCGTTGCGGGTTTGGATCCGCCCGCTTGTCTCCAGCTCAGTTCGACCCAAGACAGTTCCACTGTATGTTCATGCTGACTCGCGCAATGACGCATTCTTCTGTAAAGCGCCGAACAATGCGACGTTTATCTCGCCTGGAGCTGAATTATAGGGATTTGCAGACTGCTTGCACAGCCACTGGCTTCGCTCGGGCGCTTCGTGTTCACGCTTGGGTCTCGCAGTTGCTGAGGTTTTTGAAGAGCAGATTCCCTGCCCTGCCTCGCGTTTTAAGCCTGTTAATAGTCTATAAAGAAGCAGTTGAAGCCGTCGCGCACAGCCGTTTCTGCTTTAACAGGTCGTTATGCGGTTTCTGTTTGTTGCACTCGTTCTCTCGTTGTGCATAACTGAACTGCAGCTGCTCTGTTCGAGCACTGTCCATTTTCTGCAGACTTTCACGTTTATTATGCACAGCCAGAGAATGCAATCAGCTGCAAAATAACCACACTGAAGTAGTGTGTGTATGTGTGTGGTAGAGGCTCTCTCGTCTGAAACCTGGGGTTGTTTTCAGCGACATAGGGGCTTGACAGTAAGGATCGGGGAGCTTCCTCTTCGTCCTGTTTATAATAAGTAAGACCTGGCTTTATATGGAGTTCTAAGGAGACTCCCGGAGTTTGTCGGTATAAGATATCCTGGACAAGCCGCTGTTTTGGTAGTTGCAGTCTTGGCGCATGTCCGTGTTTGGGAAAGAGGGCGCATCGGCGGTCGTGTTTAATCTTTGGCCGCTCACCAGCCTCCCGTGGGGCGGGTTCGTGTTTTCCTTTCTCCGCTCCGTGTCTGAGAGACAATGAGGTGGATCCTGGGCTTTCTGAAAACGAGCTGGGCCCGTTTCGCCCCCCACCCCTGTCCAAACCTTCCCCGTTCCTGCAACGGGACTGCTCTGTGTGCTACCCGCTCCTGATGCTAAACCGCTCTGGCCTGTCCGGTAAATGTGATTGTGATGAGACATTGCATGAGGGTGGAAGGGTGGAATTCTCCGTTTTGTCCTCATGGCAGCCTGTGAAGTGAAAACTTCCTGGAAGTCACTCATCCTGGCCCTCTCTGTAAACAAACACCTGGAAAAAACACCCCTCAGGACGTGTGTGTATGTGTGTGAGTGTGTGTGTGTGTATGGAGTCTGAGCGTGTGAGTATGAGTGTGTGTGTGTGTCTGTCAGACTGAGACAGAGACAGGCAGCGTGTGTTGGCATGTCCATGTTTGTGTTATTTTTGCTATTTTTGTTCATGTTTTTCCTAAATTTCCTGTTGAGATTAAATTAGCAGGATGCAGCTTCTATTTCCAGTTAAACTACTGGGTTGAAACTCGTAGCCGGAATGACTGACCCGGTTACGCAGCGAGGTCGGGGAGGCCACAGAGAAAGGCCACTGCTTTCTCACCGCCCAATCACAGGCCTGTCAACAGCCGCCAATCAGACGCAGATAACGAGGTTACTTCCTTTCCTCTTTAGTCATGGTTTGATGGTTTTAGCAGCAGGACAACAGCATGCTGAGAGATCTCTGTTTGAG
>NW_026890372.1:0-71000 GCF_963514075.1 Conger conger
GCTGAGTGGAGTGAATGTGCCCAGGCTGAGTGGAGTGAATGTGCCCAGGCTGAGTGGATTGGAGGTGCCCAGGCTGAGTGGAGTGCAGGTTCCCAGGCAGAGTGGGACTGGAAGTGCCCAGGCTGAGTGGAGTGAATGTGCCCAGGCTGAATGGAGTGGAGGTGCCCAGGCTGAGTGGAGTGCAGGTTCCCAGGCAGAGTGGGACTGGAAGTGCCAAGGCTGAGTGGAGTGAATGTGCCCAGGCTGAGTGGAGTGGAGGTGCCCAGGTCGAGTGGAGTGCAGGTTCCCAGGCAGAGTGGGACTGGAAGTGCCCAGGCTGAGTGGAGTGAATGTGCCCAGGCTGAGTGGAGTGGAGGTGCCCAGGTCGAGTGGAGTGCAGGTTCCCAGGCAGAGTGGGACTGGAAGTGCCCAGGCTGAGTGGAGTGAATGTGCCCAGGCTGAGTGGAGTGAATGTGCCCAGGCTGAGTGGAGTGAATGTGCCCAGGCTGAGTGGAGAGGAGGAGCCCAGGCTGAGTGGAGTGCAGGTTCCCAGGCAGAGTGGGACTGGAAGTGCCAAGGCTGAGTGGAGTGAATGTGCCCAGGCTGAGTGGAGTGGAGGTGACCTGGGTGAGTGGAGTTGGGGTTCCCTGGCAGAGTGGGACTGGAAGTGCCAAGGCTGAGTGGAGTGAATGTGCCCAGGCTGAGTGGAGTGGAGGTGCCCAGGCTGAGTGGAGTGCAGGTTCCCAGGCAGAGTGGGATTGGAAGTGCCCAGGCTGAGTGGAGTGAATGTGCCCATGCTGAGTGGAGTGGAGGTGCCCAGACTGAGTGGAGTGCAGGTTCCCAGGCAGAGTGGGATTGGAAGTGCCGAGGCTGAGTGGAGTGAATGTACCCAGGCTGAGTGGAGTGAATGTGCCCAGGCTGAGTGGAGTGGAGGTGCCCAGGCTGAGTGGAGTTGGGGTTCCCTGGCAGAGTGGGATTGGAAGTGCCCAGGCTGAGTGGAGTGAATGTACCCAGGCTGAGTGGAGTGCAGGTGCCCAGGCTGAGTGGAGTGCAGGTTCCCAGGCAGAGTGGGATTGGAAGTGCCCAGGCTGAGTGCAGTGAATTTGCCCAGGCTGAGTGGAGTGGAGGTGCCCAGGCCGAGTGGAGTGCAGGTTCCCAGGCAGAGTGGGACTGGAAGTGCCCAGGCTGAGTGGAGTGGAGGTGCCCAGGCTGAATGGGAGTCAATGTGCCTAGACAGAGTGGAGTGAATGTGCCCGGCCGCCGGAGCCCGAAACGTGCGTTTCCCCATTGCCTTGAATGGGCGCGGAGAGAGGGGGGCGCTTTTTGGCTCGTGGCGCGGGCACCGTTGCGCCAAAGCGTCAAGTGTCAAACTTCCCCGTGCTCGGGGCGGCCCCTTGGAGCTAACTGGCTGGGTCGGGAAGGGCTGCGAGGCCGCCCAGGAGAACGGGTCCAAACCGCGTTCCGATCGGACGAGAATTGAGGGCGGGGCCCAGTTCCGCGGTTCACTTTCCGCCCGGGCAATGGGCCTATAACTTGCGGCGGGGGGGCTTAAGAGTGGGCCCCCGCGAGTCGGGTGGAGAGCCGGGTGTGGAGAGGATTAGCGGAGGTTCCCAGGCAGAGTGGGAGTGGAGGTTCCTGGGCAGAGTGGGACTGGAAGTGCCCAGGCTGAGTGGAGTGAATGTGCCCAGGCTGAGTGGAGTGGAGGTGCCCAGGCTGAGTGGAGTTGGGGTTCCCTGGCAGAGTGGGACTGGAAGTGCCAAGGCTGAGTGGAGTGAATGTGCCCAGGCTGAGTGGAGTGGAGTTGACCTGGGTGAGTGGAGTTGGGGTTCCCTGGCAGAGTGGGACTGGAAGTGCCAAGGCTGAGTGGAGTGAATGTGCCCAGGCTGAGTGGAGTGGAGGTGCCCAGGCTGAGTGGAGTGCAGGTTCCCAGGCAGAGTGGGATTGGAAGTGCCCAGGCTGAATGGAGTGAATGTACCCAGGCTGAGTGGAGTGGAGGTGCCCAGGCCGAGTGGAGTGCAGGTTCCAAGGCAGAGTAGGACTGGAAGTGCCCAGGCTGAGTGGAGTGAAGGTGCCCAGGCTGAATGGAGTGGAGGTGCCCAGGCTGAGTGGAGTGCAGGTTCCCAGGCAGAGTGGGACTGGAAATGTCCAGGCTGAGTGGAGTGGAGGTGCCCAGGCTGAGTGGAGTGGAGGTGCCCAGGCTGAGTGGAGTTGGGGTTCCCTGCCAGAGTGGGACTGGAAGTGCCAAGGCTGAGTGGAGTGAATGTGCCAAGGCAGAGTGGAGTGGTGGTGCCCAGGCAGAGTGGGAGTGGAGGTTCCTGGGCAGAGTGGGACTGGAAGTGCCCAGGCTGAGTGGAGTGGAGGTGCCCAGGCCGAGTGGAGTTGGGGTTCCCTGCCAGAGTGGGACTGGAAGTGCCAAGGCTGAGTGGAGTGAATGTGCCCAGGCTGAGTGGAGTGGAGGTGCCCAGGCAGAGTGGGAGTGGAGGTTCCTGGGCAGAGTGGGACTGGAAGTGCCCAGGCTGAGTGGAGTGAATGTGCCCAGGCTGAATGGAGTGGAGGTGCCCAGGCTGAGTGGAGTGCTGGTTCCCAGGCAGAGTGGGACTGGAAGTGCCCAGGCTGAGTGGAGTGGAGGTGCCCAGGCTGAGTGGAGTGCAGGTTCCCAGGCAGAGTGGGATTGGAAGTGCCCAGGCTGAGTGGAGTGAATGTGCCCAGGCTGAATGGAGTGGAGGTGCCCAGGCTGAGTGGAGTGCTGGTTCCCAGGCAGAGTGGGACTGGAAGTGCCCAGGCTGAGTGGAGTGGAGGTGCCCAGGCTGAGTGGAGTGCAGGTTCCCAGGCAGAGTGGGATTGGAAGTGCCCAGGCTGAGTGGAGTGAATGTACCCAGGCTGAGTGGAGTGAATGTGCCCAGGCTGAGTGGAGTGGAGGTGCCCAAGCTGAGTGGAGTTGGGGTTCCCTGGCAGAGTGGGACTGGAAGTGCCAAGGCTGAGTGGAGTGAATGTGCCCAGGCTGAGTGGGATTGGAAGTGTCCAGGCTGAATGGAGTGAATGTACCCAGGCTGAGTGGAGTGGAGGTGCCCAGGCTGAGTGGAGTGCAGGTTCCCAGGCAGAGTGGGACTGGAAGTGCTCAGACTGAGTTGAGTGAATGTGCCGAGGCTGAATGGAGTGGAGGTGCCCAGGCTGACTGGAGTGCAGGTTCCCAGGCAGAGTGGGACGGGAAGTGCCCAGGCTGAGTGGAGTGAATGTGCCCAGGCTGAGTGGAGTGAATGTGCCCAGGCTGAGTGGTGTGAATGTGCCCAGGCTGAATGGAGTGGAGGTGCCCAGGCTGAGTGGAGTGCAGGATCCCAGGCAGAGTGGGATTGGAAGTGCCCAGGCTGAGTGGAGTGAATGTGCCCAGGCTGAGTGGAGTGGAGGTGCCCAGGCTGAGTGGAGTGCAGGTTCCCAGGCAGAGTGGGATTGGAAGTCCCCAGGCTGAGTGGAGTGAATGTACCCAGGCTGAGTGGAGTGGAGGTGCCCAGGCTGAGTGGAGTGCAGGTTCCCAGACAGAGTGGGATTGGAAGTGCCCAGGCTGAGTGGAGTGAATGTGCACAGGCTGAATGGAGTGGAGGGGCCCAGGCTGAGTGGAGTGCAGGTTCCCAGGCAGAGTGGGATTGGAAGTGCCCAGGCTGAGTGGAGTGAATGTGCCCAGGCTGAGTGGAGTGGAGGTGCCCAGGCTGAGTGGAGTGCAGGTTCCCAGGCAGAGTGGGATTGGAAGTGCCCAGGCTGAGTGGAGTGAATGTACCCAGGCTGAGTGGAGTGAATGTGCCCAGGCTGAGTGGAGTGGAGGTGCCCAAGCTGAGTGGAGTTGGGGTTCCCTGGCAGAGTGGGACTGGAAGTGCCAAGGCTGAGTGGAGTGAATGTGCCCAGGCTGAGTGGGATTGGAAGTGCCCAGGCTGAATGGAGTGAATGTACCCAGGCTGAGTGGAGTGGAGGTGCCCAGGCTGAGTGGAGTGCAGGTTCCCAGGCAGAGTGGGACTGGAAGTGCTCAGGATGAGTGGAGTGAATGTGCCGAAGCTGAATGGAGTGGAGGTGCCCAGGCTGACTGGAGTGCAGGTTCCCAGGCAGAGTGGGACTGGAAGTGCCCAGGCTGAGTGGAGTGAATGTGCCCAGGCTGAGTGGAGTGAATGTGCCCAGGCTGAGTGGTGTGAATGTGCCCAGGCTGAATGGAGTGGAGGTGCCCAGGCTGAGTGGAGTGCAGGTTCCCAGGCAGAGTGGGATTGGAAGTGCCCAGGCTGAGTGGAGTGAATGTGCCCAGGCTGAGTGGAGTGGAGGTGCCCAGGCTGAGTGGAGTGCAGGTTCCCAGGCAGAGTGGGATTGGAAGTCCCCAGGCTGAGTGGAGTGAATGTGCCCAGGCTGAGTGGAGTGGAGGTGCCCAGGCTGAGTGGAGTGCAGGTTCCCAGGCAGAGTGGGATTGGAAGTGCCCAGGCTGAGTGGAGTGAATGTGCCCAGGCTGAATGGAGTGGAGGTGCCCAGGCTGAGTGGAGTGCAGGTTCCCAGGCAGAGTGGGATTGGAAGTGCCCAGGCTGAGTGGAGTGAATGTGCCCAGGCTGAGTGGAGTGGAGGTGCCCAGGCTGAGTGGAGTGCAGGTTCCCAGGCAGAGTGGGATTGGAAGTCCCCAGGCTGAGTGGAGTGAATGTGCCCAGGCTGAGTGGAGTGGAGGTGCCCAGGCTGAGTGGAGTGCAGGTTCCCAGGCAGAGTGGGATTGGAAGTGCCCAGGCTGAGTGGAGTGAATGTGCCCAGGCTGAGTGGAGTGGAGGTGCGCAGGCCGAGTGGAGTGCAGGTTCCCAGGCAGAGTGGGACTGGAAGTGCCCAGGCTGAGTGGAGTGAATGTGCCCAGGCTGAGTGGAGTGAATGTGCCCAGGCTGAGTGGAGTGAATGTGCCCAGGCTGAGTGGAGAGGAGGAGCCCAGGCTGAGTGGAGTGCAGGTTCCAAGGCAGAGTGGGACTGGAAGTGCCCAGGCTGAGTGGAGTGAATGTACCCAGGCTGAATGGAGTGGAGGTGCCCAGGCTGAGTGGAGTGCAGGTTCCCAGGCAGAGTGGGATTGGAAGTGCCCAGGCCGAGTGGAGTGAATTTGCCCAGGCTGAGTGGAGTGGAGGTGCCCAGGCCGAGAGGAGTGCAGGTTCCCAGGCAGAGTGGGACTGGAAGTGCCCAGGCTGAGTGGAGTGGAGGTGCCCAGGCTGAGTGGAGTGCAGGTTCCCAGGCAGAGTGGGATTGGAAGTGCCCAGGCTGAGTGGAGTGAATGTACCCAGGCTGAGTGGAGTGAATGTGCCCAGGCTGAGTGGAGTGGAGGTGCCCAGGCTGAGTGGAGTTGGGATTCCCTGGCAGAGTGGGATTGGAAGTGCCCAGGCTGAATGGAGTGAATGTACCCAGGCTGAGTGGAGTGGAGGTGCCCAGGCTGAGTGGAGTGCAGGTTCCCAGGCTGAGTGGGACTGGAAGTGCGCAGGCTGAGTGGAGTGAATGTGCCCAGGCTGAATGGAGTGGAGGTGACCAGGCTGAGTGGAGTGCAGGTTCCCAGGCAGAGTGGGACTGGAAGTGCCCAGGCTGAGTGGAGTGAATGTGCCCAGGCTGAGTGGAGTGAATGTGCCCAGGCTGAGTGGTGTGAATGTTCCCAGGCTGAGCGGAGTGGAGGTGCCCAGGCTGAGTGGAGTTGGGATTCCCTCGCAGAGTGGGACTGGAAGTGCCAAGGCTGAGTGGAGTGAATGTGCCCAGGCTGAGTGGAGTGGAGGTGCCCAGGCTGAGTGGAGTGCAGGATCCCTGGCAGAGTGGGATTGGAAGTGCCCAGGCTGAATGGAGTGAATGTACCCAGGCTGAGTGGAGTGGAGGTGCCCAGGCTGAGTGGAGTGCAGGTTCCCAGGCAGAGTGGGACTGGAAGTGCTCAGGCTGAGTGGAGTGAATGTGCCCAGGCTGAATGGAGTGGAGGTGACCAGGCTGAGTAGAGTGCAGGTTCCCAGGCAGAGTGGGACTGGAAGTGCCCAGGCTGAGTGGAGTGAAGGTGCCCAGGCTGAGTGGAGTGAATGTGCCCAGGCTAGGTGGTGTGAATGTGCCCAGGCTGAATGGAGTGGAGGTGCCCAGGCTGAGTGGAGTGCAGGTTCCCAGGCAGAGTGGGACTGGAAGTGCCCAGGCTGAGTGGAGTGAATGTGCCCAGGCTGAGTGGAGTGGAGGTGCCCAGGCTGAGTGGAGTTGGGGTTCCCTGGCAGAGTGGGACTGGAAGTGCCAAGGCTGAGTGGAGTGAATGTGCCCAGGCTGAGTGGAGTGGAGGTGCCCAGGCCGAGTGGAGTGCAGGTTCCCAGGCAGAGTGGGACTGGAAGTGCCCAGGCTGAGTGGAGTGAATGTGCCCAGGCTGAGTGGAGTGAATGTGCCCAGGCTGAGTGGAGTGAATGTGCCCAGGCTGAGTGGAGAGGAGGTGCCCAGGCTGAATGGAGTGCAGGTTCCCAGGCAGAGTGGGACTGGAAGTGCCCAGGCTGAGTGGAGTGAATGTACCCAGGCTGAATGGAGTGGAGGTGCCCAGGCTGAGTGGAGTGCAGGTTCTCAGGCAGAGTGGGATTGGAAGTGCCCAGGCTGAGTGGAGTGAATTTGCCCAGGCTGAGTGGAGTGGAGGTGCCCAGGCCGAGCGGAGTGCAGGTTCCCAGGCAGAGTGGGACTGGAAGTGCCCAGGCTGAGTGGAGTGAATGTGCCCAGGCTGAGTGGAGTGGAGGTGCCCAGGCCGAGTGGAGTGCAGGTTCCCATGCAGAGTGGGACTGGAAGTGCCCAGGCTGAGTGGAGTGAATGTGCCCAGGCTGAATGGGAGTCAATGTGCCTAGACAGAGTGGAGTGAATGTGCCCGGCCGCCGGAGCCCGAAACGTGCGTTTCCCCATTGCCTTGAATGGGCGCGGAGAGAGGGGGGCGCTTTTTGGCTCGTGGCGCGGGCACCGTTGCGCCAAAGCGTCAAGTGTCAAACCTCCCCGTGCTCGGGGCGGCCCCTTGGAGCAAACTGGCTGGGTCGGGAAGGGCTGCGAGGCCGCCCAGGAGAACGGGTCCAAACCGCGTTCCGATCGGACGAGAATTGAGGGCGGGGCACAGTTCCGCGGTTCACTTTCCGCCCGGGCAATGGGCCTATAACTTGCGGCGGGGGGGCTTAAGAGTGGGCCCCCGCGAGTCGGGTGGAGAGCCGGGTGTGGAGAGGATTAGCGGAGGTTCCCAGGCAGAGTGGGAGTGGAGGTTCCTGGGCAGAGTGGGACTGGAAGTGCCCAGGCTGAGTGGAGTGAATGTGCCCAGGCTGAGTGGAGTGGAGGTGCCCAGGCTGAGTGGAGTTGGGGTTCCCTGGCAGAGTGGGACTGGAAGTGCCAAGGCTGAGTGGAGTGAATGTGCCCAGGCTGAGTGGAGTGGAGGTGCCCAGGCTGAGTGGAGTGCAGGTTCCCAGGCAGAGTGGGATTGGAAGTGCCCAGGCTGAATGGAGTGAATGTACCCAGGCTGAGTGGAGTGGAGGTGCCCAGGCCGAGTGGAGTGCAGGTTCCAAGGCAGAGTGGGACTGGAAGTGCCCAGGCTGAGTGGAGTGAAGGTTCCCAGGCAGAGTGGGAGTGGAGGTTCCTGGGCAGAGTGGGACTGGAAGTGCCCAGGCTGAGTGGAGTGAATGTGCCCAGGCTGAGTGGAGTGGAGGTGCCCAGGCTGAGTGGAGTGGAGGTGCCCAGGCTGAGTGGAGTTGGGGTTCCCTGCCAGAGTGGGACTGGAAGTGCCAAGGCTGAGTGGAGTGAATGTGCCAAGGCAGAGTGGAGTGGTGGTGCCCAGGCTGAGTGGGAGTGGAGGTTCCTGGGCAGAGTGGGACTGGAAGTGCCCAGGCTGAGTGGAGTGGAGGTGCCCAGGCCGAGTGGAGTTGGGGTTCCCTGCCAGAGTGGGACTGGAAGTGCCAAGGCTGAGTGGAGTGAATGTGCCCAGGCTGAGTGGAGTGGAGGTGCCCAGGCCGAGTGGAGTGCAGGTTCCCAGGCAGAGTGGGACTGGAAGTGCCCAGGCTGAGTGGAGTGGAGGTGCCCAGGCTGAATGGAGTGGAGGTGCCCAGGCTGAGTGGAGTGCAGGTTCCCAGGCAGAGTGGGACTGGAAGTGCCCAGGCTGAGTGGAGTGAATGTGCCCAGGCTGAATGGAGTGGAGGTGGCCAGGCTGAGTGGAGTGCAGGTTCCCAGGCAGAGTGGGACAGGAAGTGCCCAAGCTGAGTGGAGTGAATGTGCCCAGGCTGAGTGGAGTGGAGGTGCCCAGGCTGAGTGGAGTTGGGGTTCCCTGCCAGAGTGGGACTGGAAGTGCCAAGGCTGAGTGGAGTGAATGTGCCCAGGCTGAGTGGAGTGGAGGTGCCCAGGCAGAGTGGGAGTGGAGGTTCCTGGGCAGAGTGGGACTGGAAGTGCCCAGGCTGAGTGGAGTGGAGGTGCCCAGGCCGAGTGGAGTGCAGGTTCCCAGGCAGAGTGGGACTGGAAGTGCCCAGGCTGAGTGGAGTGAATGTGCCCAGGCTGAGTGGAGTGGAGGTGCCCAGGCTGAATGGAGTGGAGGTGCCCAGGCTGAGTGGAGTGCAGGTTCCCAGGCAGAGTGGGACTGGAAGTGCCCAGGCTGAGTGGAGTGAATGTACCCAGGCTGAATGGAGTGGAGGTGCCCAGGCTGAGTGGAGTGCAGGTTCCCAGGCAGAGTGGGATTGGAAGTGCCCAGGCTGAGTGGAGTGAATGTGCCCAGGCTGAGTGGAGTGGAGGTGCCCAGGCCGAGTGGAGTGCAGGTTCCGAGGCAGAGTGGGATTGGAAGTGCCCAGGCTGAGTGGAGTGAATGTGCCCAGGCTGAGTGGAGTGGAGGTGCCCAGGCCGAGTGGAGTGCAGGTTCCGAGGCAGAGAGGGACTGGAAGTGCCCAGGCTGAGTGGAGTGGAAGTGCCCAGGCTGAGTGGAGTGCAGGTTCCCAGGCAGAGTGGGATTGGAAGTGCCCAGGCTTAGTGGAGTGAATTTGCCCAGGCTGAGTGGAGTGGAGGTGCCCAGGCCGAGTGGAGTGATGGTTCCCAGGCAGAGTGGGACTGGAAGTGCCCAGGCTGAGTGGAGTGGAAGTGCCCAGGCTGAGTGGAGTGCAGGTTCCCAGGCAGAGTGGGATTGGAAGTGCCGAGGCTGAGTGGAGTGAATGTACCCAGGCTGAGTGGAGTGAATGTGCCCAGGCTGAGTGGAGTGGAGGTGCCCAGGCTGAGTGGAGTTGGGGTTCCCTGGCAGAGTGGGACTGGAAGTGCCAAGGCTGAGTGGAGTGAATGTGCCCAGGCTGAGTGGAGTGGAGGTGACCAGGCTGAGTGGAGTTGGGGTTCCCTTGCAGAGTGGGACTGGAAGTGCCAAGGCTGAGTGGAGTGAATGTGCCCAGGCTGAGTGGAGTGAATTTGCCCAGGCTGAGTGGAGTGGAGGTGCCCAGGCCGAGTGGAGTGCAGGTTCCCAGGCAGAGTGGGACTGGAAGTGCCCAGGCAGAGTGAAGTGGAAGTGCCCAGGCTGAGTGGAGTGCAGGTTCCCAGGCAGAGTGGGATTGGAAGTGCCGAGGCTGAGTGGAGTGAATGTACCCAGGCTGAGTGGAGTGAATGTGCCCAGGCTGACTGGATTGGAGGTGCCCAGGCTGAGTGGAGTTGGGGTTCCCTGGCAGAGTGGGATTGGAAGTGCCCAGGCTGAGTGGAGTGAATGTACCAAGGCTGAGTGGAGTGCAGGTGCCCAGGCTGAGTGGAGTGCAGGTTCCCAGGCAGAGTGGGATTGGAAGTGCCCAGGCTGAGTGCAGTGAATTTGCCCAGGCTGAGTGGAGTGGAGGTGCCCAGGCCGAGTGGAGTGCAGGTTCCCAGGCAGAGTGGGACTGGAAGTGCCCAGGCTGAGTGGAGTGGAGGTGCCCAGGCTGAATGGGAGTCAATGTGCCTAGACAGAGTGGAGTGAATGTGCCCGGCCGCCGGAGCCCGAAACGTGCGTTTCCCCATTGCCTTGAATGGGCGCGGAGAGAGGGGGGCGCTTTTTGGCTCGTGGCGCAGGCACCGTTGCGCCAAAGCGTCAAGTGTCACACCTCCCCGTGCTCGGGGCGGCCCCTTGGAGCTAACTGGCCGGGTCTGGAGGGGCTGCGAGGCCGCCCAGGAGAACGGGTCCAAACCGCGTTCCGATCGGACGAGAATTGAGGGCGGGGCACAGTTCCGCGGTTCACTTTCCGGCCGGGCAAAGGGCCTATAACCTGCGGCGGGAGGGCTTTAGAGTGGATCCCCGGGAGTCGGGTGGAGAGCAGGGTGTGGAGAGGAGAAGCGGAGGTTCCCAGGCAGAGTGGGAGTGGAGGTTCCTGGGCAGAGTGGGACTGGAAGTGCCCAGGCTGAGTGGAGTGAATGTGCCCAGGCTGAGTGGAGTGAATGTGCCCAGGCTGAGTGGAGTGAATGTGCCCAGGCTGAGTGGATTGGAGGTGCCCAGGCTGAGTGGAGTGCAGGTTCCCAGGCAGAGTGGGACTGGAAGTGCCCAGGCTGAGTGGAGTGAATGTGCCCAGGCTGAATGGAGTGGAGGTGCCCAGGCTGAGTGGAGTGCAGGTTCCCAGGCAGAGTGGGACTGGAAGTGCCAAGGCTGAGTGGAGTGAATGTGCCCAGGCTGAGTGGAGTGGAGGTGCCCAGGCTGAGTGGAGTTGGGGTTCCCTGGCAGAGTGGGACTGGAAGTGCCCAGGCTGAGTGGAGTGAATGTGCCCAGGCTGAATGGAGTGGAGGTGCCCAGGCTGAGTGGAGTGCAGGTTCCCAGGCAGAGTGGGATTGGAAGTGCCCTGGCTGAGTGGAGTGAATGTGCCCAGGCTGAGTGGAGTGGAGGTGCCCAGACTGAGTGGAGTGCAGGTTCCCAGGCAGAGTGGGATTGGATGTGCCCAGGCTGAGTGGAGTGAATGTGCCCAGGCTGAGTGGAGTGGAGGTGCCCAGGCTGAGTGGAGTGCAGGTTCCCAGGCAGAGTGGGATTGGAAGTGCCCAGGCTGAGTGGAGTGAATGTGCCCAGGCTGAGTGGAGTGGAGGTGCCCAGGTCGAGTGGAGTGCAGGTTCCCAGGCAGAGTGGGACTGGAAGTGCCCAGGCTGAGTGGAGTGAATGTGCCCAGGCTGAGTGGAGTGAATGTGCCCAGGCTGAGTGGAGTGAATGTGCCCAGGCTGAGTGGAGAGGAGGAGCCCAGGCTGAGTGGAGTGCAGGTTCCCAGGCAGAGTGGGACTGGAAGTGCCCAGGCTGAGTGGAGTGAATGTGCCCAGGCTGAGTGGAGTGGAGGTGCCCAGGCTGAGTGGAGTTGGGGTTCCCTGGCAGAGTGGGACTGGAAGTGCCAAGGCTGAGTGGAGTGAATGTGCCCAGGCTGAGTGGAGTGGAGTTGACCTGGGTGAGTGGAGTTGGGGTTCCCTGGCAGAGTGGGACTGGAAGTGCCAAGGCTGAGTGGAGTGAATGTGCCCAGGCTGAGTGGAGTGCAGGTGCCCAGGCTGAGTGGAGTGCAGGTTCCCAGGCAGAGTGGGATTGGAAGTGCCCAGGCTGAATGGAGTGAATGTACCCAGGCTGAGTGGAGTGGAGGTGCCCAGGCCGAGTGGAGTGCAGGTTCCAAGGCAGAGTGGGACTGGAAGTGCCCAGGCTGAGTGGAGTGAAGGTGCCCAGGCTGAATGGAGTGGAGGTGCCCAGGCTGAGTGGAGTGCAGGTTCCCAGGCAGAGTGGGACTGGAAATGTCCAGGCTGAGTGGAGTGGAGGTGCCCAGGCTGAGTGGAGTGGAGGTGCCCAGGCTGAGTGGAGTTGGGGTTCCCTGCCAGAGTGGGACTGGAAGTGCCAAGGCTGAGTGGAGTGAATGTGCCAAGGCAGAGTGGAGTGGTGGTGCCCAGGCAGAGTTTGAGTGGAGGTTCCTGGGCAGAGTGGGACTGGAAGTGCCCAGGCTGAGTGGAGTGGAGGTGCCCAGGCCGAGTGGAGTTGGGGTTCCCTGCCAGAGTGGGACTGGAAGTGCCAAGGCTGAGTGGAGTGAATGTGCCCAGGCTGAGTGGAGTGGAGGTGCCCAGGCAGAGTGGGAGTGGAGGTTCCTGGGCAGAGTGGGACTAGAAGTGCCCAGGCTGAGTGGAGTGGAGGTGCCCAGGCCGAGTGGAGTGCAGGTTCCCAGGCAGAGTGGGACTGGAAGTGCCACGGCTGAGTGGAGTGAATGTGCCCAGGCTGAGTGGAGTGGAGGTGCCCAGGCTGAATGGAGTGGAGGTGCCCAGGCTGAGTGGAGTGCAGGTTCCCAGGCAGAGTGGGACTGGAAGTGCCCAGGCTGAGTGGAGTGAATGTGCCCAGGCTGAGTGGAGTGGAGGTGCCCAGGCTGAGTGGAGTAGGGGTTCCCTGGCAGAGTGGGACTGGAAGTGCCAAGGCTGAGTGGAGTGAATGTGCCCAAGCTGAGTGAGGTGGAGGTGCCCAGGCAGAGTGGGAGTGGAGGTTCCCAGGCAGAGTGGGACTGGAAGTGCCCAGGCTGAGTGGAGTGAATGTGCCCAGGCTGAGTGGAGTGGAGGTGCCCAGGCCGAGTGGAGTGCAGGTTCCCAGGCAGAGTGGGACTGGAAGTGCCCAGGCTGAGTGGAGTGAATGTGCCCAGGCTGAGTGGAGTGGAGGTGCCCAGGCTGAATGGAGTGGAGGTGCCCAGGCTGAGTGGAGTGCAGGTTCCCAGGCAGAGTGGGACTGGAAGTGACCAGGCTGAGTGGAGTGAATGTGCCCTGGCTGAATGGAGTGGAGGTGGCCAGGCTGAGTGGAGTGCAGGTTCCCAGGCAGAGTGGGACTGGAAGTGCCCAGGCTGAGTGGAGTGAAGGTGCCCAGGCTGAGTGGAGTGGAAGTGCCCAGGCTGAGTGGAGTGCAGGTTCCCAGGCAGAGTGGGATTGGAAGTGCCGAGGCTGAGTGGAGTGAATGTACCCAGGCTGAGTGGAGTGAATGTGCCCAGGCTGAGTGGAGTGGAGGTGCCCAGGCTGTGTGGAGTTGGGGTTCCCTGGCAGAGTGGGATTGGAAGTTCCCAGGCTGAGTGGAGTGAATGTACCCAGGCTGAGTGGAGTGCAGGTGCCCAGGCTGAGTGGAGTGCAGGTTCCCAGGCAGAGTGGGATTGGAAGTGCCCAGGCTG
Organism: Conger conger; assembly: GCF_963514075.1. NCBI lineage: Eukaryota > Metazoa > Chordata > Actinopteri > Anguilliformes > Congridae > Conger > Conger conger. The sequence goes on from NW_026890372.1 coordinate 13,065, forward strand.
AGTGCAGTGAATTTGCCCAGGCTGAGTGGAGTGGAGGTGCCCAGGCCGAGTGGAGTGCAGGTTCCCAGGCAGAGTGGGACTGGAAGTGCCCAGGCTGAGTGGAGTGGAGGTGCCCAGGCTGAATGGGAGTCAATGTGCCTAGACAGAGTGGAGTGAATGTGCCCGGCTGCCGGAGCCCGAAACGTGCGTTTCCCCATTGCCTTGAATGGGCGCGGAGAGAGGGGGGCGCTTTTTGGCTCGTGGCGCGGGCACCGTTGCGCCAAAGCGTCAAGTGTCAAACCTCCCCGTGCTCGGGGCGGCCCCTTGGAGCTAACTGGCTGGGTCGGGAAGGGCTGCGAGGCCGCCCAGGAGAACGGGTCCAAACCGCGTTCCGATCGGACGAGAATTGAGGGCGGGGCACAGTTCCGCGGTTCACTTTCCGCCCGGGCAATGGGCCTATAACTTGCGGCGGGGGGGCTTAAGAGTGGGCCCCCGCGAGTCGGGTGGAGAGCCGGGTGTGGAGAGGATTAGCGGAGGTTCCCAGGCAGAGTGGGAGTGGAGGTTCCTGGGCAGAGTGGGACTGGAAGTGCCCAGGCTGAGTGGAGTGAATGTGCCCAGGCTGAGTGGAGTGGAGGTGCCCAGGCTGAGTGGAGTTGGGGTTCCCTGGCAGAGTGGGACTGGAAGTGCCAAGGCTGAGTGGAGTGAATGTGCCCAGGCTGAGTGGAGTGGAGTTGACCTGGGTGAGTGGAGTTGGGGTTCCCTGGCAGAGTGGGACTGGAAGTGCCAAGGCTGAGTGGAGTGAATGTGCCCAGGCTGAGTGGAGTGGAGGTGCCCAGGCTGAGTGGAGTGCAGGTTCCCAGGCAGAGTGGGATTGGAAGTGCCCAGGCTGAATGGAGTGAATGTACCCAGGCTGAGTGGAGTGGAGGTGCCCAGGCCGAGTGGAGTGCAGGTTCCAAGGCAGAGTGGGACTGGAAGTGCCCAGGCCGAGTGGAGTGAAGGTGCCCAGGCTGAATGGAGTGGAGGTGCCCAGGCTGAGTGGAGTGCAGGTTCCCAGGCAGAGTGGGACTGGAAATGTCCAGGCTGAGTGGAGTGGAGGTGCCCAGGCTGAGTGGAGTGGAGGTGCCCAGGCTGAGTGGAGTTGGGGTTCCCTGCCAGAGTGGGACTGGAAGTGCCAAGGCTGAGTGGAGTGAATGTGCCAAGGCAGAGTGGAGTGGTGGTGCCCAGGCAGAGTGGGAGTGGAGGTTCCTGGGCAGAGTGGGACTGGAAGTGCCCAGGCTGAGTGGAGTGGAGGTGCCCAGGCCGAGTGGAGTTGGGGTTCCCTGGCAGAGTGGGACTGGAAGTGCCAAGGCTGAGTGGAGTGAATGTGCCCAGGCTGAGTGGAGTGGAGGTGCCCAGGCTGAGTGGAGTGCAGGTTCCCAGGCAGAGTGGGATTGGAAGTGCCCAGGCTGAATGGAGTGAATGTACCCAGGCTGAGTGGAGTGGAGGTGCCCAGGCCGAGTGGAGTGCAGGTTCCAAGGCAGAGTGGGACTGGAAGTGCCCAGGCTGAGTGGAGTGAAGGTGCCCAGGCTGAATGGAGTGGAGGTGCCCAGGCTGAGTGGAGTGCAGGTTCCCAGGCAGAGTGGGACTGGAAATGTCCAGGCTGAGTGGAGTGGAGGTGCCCAGGCTGAGTGGAGTGGAGGTGCCCAGGCTGAGTGGAGTTGGGGTTCCCTGCCAGAGTGGGACTGGAAGTGCCAAGGCTGAGTGGAGTGAATGTGCCAAGGCAGAGTGGAGTGGTGGTGCCCAGGCAGAGTTTGAGTGGAGGTTCCTGGGCAGAGTGGGACTGGAAGTGCCCAGGCTGAGTGGAGTGGAGGTGCCCAGGCCGAGTGGAGTTGGGGTTCCCTGCCAGAGTGGGACTGGAAGTGCCTAGGCTGAGTGGAGTGAATGTGCCCAGGCTGAGTGGAGTGGAGGTGCCCAGGCAGAGTGGGAGTGGAGGTTCCTGGGCAGAGTGGGACTGGAAATGCCCAGGCTGAGTGGAGTGGAGGTGCCCAGGCCGAGTGGAGTGCAGGTTCCCAGGCAGAGTGGGACTGGAAGTGCCACGGCTGAGTGGAGTGAATGTGCCCAGGCTGAGTGGAGTGGAGGTGCCCAGGCTGAATGGAGTGGAGGTGCCCAGGCTGAGTGGAGTGCAGGTTCCCAGGCAGAGTGGGGCTGGAAGTGCCCAGGCTGAGTGGAGTGAATGTGCCCAGGCTGAGTGGAGTGGAGGTGCCCAGGCTGAGTGGAGTAGGGGTTCCCTGGCAGAGTGGGACTGGAAGTGCCAAGGCTGAGTGGAGTGAATGTGCCCAAGCTGAGTGAGGTGGAGGTGCCCAGGCAGAGTGGGAGTGGAGGTTCCCAGGCAGAGTGGGACTGGAAGTGCCCAGGCTCAGTGGAGTGAATGTGCCCAGGCTGAGTGGAGTGGAGGTGCCCAGGCCGAGTGGAGTGCAGGTTCCCAGGCAGAGTGGGACTGGAAGTGCCCAGGCTGAGTGGAGTGAATGTGCCCAGGCTGAGTGGAGTGGAGGTGCCCAGGCTGAATGGAGTGGAGGTGCCCAGGCTGAGTGGAGTGCAGGTTCCCAGGCAGAGTGGGACTGGAAGTGACCAGGCTGAGTGGAGTGAATGTGCCCTGGCTGAATGGAGTCGAGGTTGCCAGGCTGAATGGAGTGCAGGTTCCCAGGCAGAGTGGGACAGGAAGTGCCCAAGCTGAGTGGAGTGAATGTGCCCAGGCTGAGTGGAGTGGAGGTGCCCATGCTGAGTGGAGTTGGGGTTCCCTGCCAGAGTGGGACTGGAAGTGCCAAGGCTGAGTGGAGTGAATGTGCCCAGGCTGAATGGAGTGGAGGTGCCCAGGCAGAGTGGGAGTGGAGGTTCCTGGGCAGAGTGGGACTGGAAGTGCCCAGGCTGAGTGGAGTGGAGGTGCCCAGGCTGAATGGAGTGGAGGTGCACAGGCTGAGTGGAGTGCAGGTTCCCAGGCAGAGTGGGACTGGAAGTGACCAGGCTGAGTGGAGTGAATGTGCCCTGGCTGAATGGAGTGGAGGTGGCCAGGCTGAGTGGAGTGCAGGTTCCCAGGCAGAGTGGGACAGGAAGTGCCCAAGCTGAGTGGAGTGAATGTGCCCAGGCTGAGTGGAGTGGAGGTGCCCAGGCTGAGTGGAGTTGGGGTTCCCTCGCAGAGTGGGATTGGAAGTGCCCAGGCTGAGTGGAGTGAATGTACCCAGGCTGAGTGGAGTGCAGGTGCCCAGGCTGAGTGGAGTGCAGGTTCCCAGGCAGAGTGGGATTGGAAGTGCCAAGGCTGAGTGGAGTGAATGTGCCCAGGCTGAGTGGAGTGGAGGTGCCCAGGCTGAGTGGAGTTGGGGTTCCCTGGCAGAGTGGGATTGGAAGTGCCCAGGCTGAGTGGAGTGAATGTACCCAGGCTGAGTGGAGTGGAGGTGCCCAGGCTGAGTGGAGTTGGGGTTCCCTGCCAGAGTGGGACTGGAAGTGCCAAGGCTGAGTGGAGTGAATGTGCCCAGGCTGAGTGGAGTGGAGGTGCCCAGGCAGAGTGGGAGTGGAGGTTCCTGGGCAGAGTGGGACTGGAAGTTCCCAGGCTGAGTGGAGTGGAGGTGCCCAGGCTGAATGGAGTGGAGGTGCCCAGGCTGAGTGGAGTGCAGGTTCCCAGGCAGAGTGGGACTGGAAGTGACCAGGCTGAGTGGAGTGAATGTGCCCTGGCTGAATGGAGTGGAGGTGGCCAGGCTGAGTGGAGTGCAGGTTCCCAGGCAGAGTGGGACAGGAAGTGCCCAAGCTGAGTGGAGTGAATGTGCCCAGGCTGAGTGGAGTGGAGGTGCCCAGGCTGAGTTGAGTTGGGGTTCCCTGGCAGAGTGGGATTGGAAGTGCCCAGGCTGAGTGGAGTGAATGTACCCAGGCTGAGTGGAGTGCAGGTGCCCAGGCTGAGTGGAGTGCAGGTTCCCAGGCAGAGTGGGATTGGAAGTGCCCAGGCTGAGTGCAGTGAATTTGCACAGGCTGAGTGGAGTGGAGGTGCCCAGGCCGAGTGGAGTGCAGGTTCCCAGGCAGAGTGGGACTGGAAGTGCCCAGGCTGAGTGGAGTGGAGGTGCCCAGGCTGAATGGGAGTCAATGTGCCTAGACAGAGTGGAGTGAATGTGCCCGGCCGCCGGAGCCCGAAACGTGCGTTTCCCCATTGCCTTGAATGGGCGCGGAGAGAGGGGGGCGCTTTTTGGCTCGTGGCGCGGGCACCGTTGCGCCAAAGCGTCAAGTGTCAAACCTCCCCGTGCTCGGGGCGGCCCCTTGGAGCTAACTGGCTGGGTCGGGAAGGGCTGCGAGGCCGCCCAGGAGAACGGGTCCAAACCGCGTTCCGATCGGACGAGAATTGAGGGCGGGGCACAGTTCCGCGGTTCACTTTCCGCCCGGGCAATGGGCCTATAACTTGCGGCGGGGGGGCTTAAGAGTGGGCCCCCGCGAGTCGGGTGGAGAGCCGGGTGTGGAGAGGATTAGCGGAGGTTCCCAGGCAGAGTGGGAGTGGAGGTTCCTGGGCAGAGTGGGACTGGAAGTGCCCAGGCTGAGTGGAGTGAATGTGCCCAGGCTGAGTGGAGTGGAGGTGCCCAGGCTGAGTGGAGTTGGGGTTCCCTGGCAGAGTGGGACTGGAAGTGCCAAGGCTGAGTGGAGTGAATGTGCCCAGGCTGAGTGGAGTGGAGTTGACCTGGGTGAGTGGAGTTGGGGTTCCCTGGCAGAGTGGGACTGGAAGTGCCAAGGCTGAGTGGAGTGAATGTGCCCAGGCTGAGTGGAGTGGAGGTGCCCAGGCTGAGTGGAGTGCAGGTTCCCAGGCAGAGTGGGATTGGAAGTGCCCAGGCTGAATGGAATGAATGTACCCAGGCTGAGTGGAGTGGAGGTGCCCAGGCCGAGTGGAGTGCAGGTTCCAAGGCAGAGTGGGACTGGAAGTGCCCAGGCTGAGTGGAGTGAAGGTGCCCAGGCTGAATGGAGTGGAGGTGCCCAGGCTGAGTGGAGTGCAGGTTCCCAGGCAGAGTGGGACTGGAAATGTCCAGGCTGAGTGGAGTGGAGGTGCCCAGGCTGAGTGGAGTGGAGGTGCCCAGGCTGAGTTGAGTTGGGGTTCCCTGCCAGAGTGGGACTGGAAGTGCCAAGGCTGAGTGGAGTGAATGTGCCAAGGGTGAGTGGAGTGGTGGTGCCCAGGCAGAGTGGGAGTGGAGGTTCCTGGGCAGAGTGGGACTGGAAGTGCCCAGGCTGAGTGGAGTGGAGGTGCCCAGGCCGAGTGGAGTTGGGGTTCCCTGCCAGAGTGGGACTGGAAGTGCCAAGGCTGAGTGGAGTGAATGTGCCCAGGCTGAGTGGAGTGGAGGTGCCCAGGCAGAGTGGGAGTGGAGGTTCCTGGGCAGAGTGGGACTGGAAGTGCCCAGGCTGAGTGGAGTGGAGGTGCCCAGGCCGAGTGGAGTGCAGGTTCCCAGGCAGAGTGGGACTGGAAGTGCCCAGGCTGAGTGGAGTGAATGTGCCCAGGCTGAGTGGAGTGGAGGTGCCCAGGCTGAATGGAGTGGAGGTGCCCAGGCTGAGTGGAGTGCAGGTTCCCAGGCAGAGTGGGACTGGAAGTGCCCAGGCTGAGTGGAGTGAATGTGCCAGGGCTGAGTGGAGTGGAGGTGCCCAGGCTGAGTGGAGTAGGGGTTCCCTGGCAGAGTGGGACTGGAAGTGCCAAGGCTGAGTGGAGTGAATGTGCCCAAGCTGAGTGAGGTGGAGGTGCCCAGGCAGAGTGGGAGTGGAGGTTCCCAGGCAGAGTGGGACTGGAAGTGCCCAGGCTGAGTGGAGTGAATGTGCCCAGGCTGAGTGGAGTGGAGGTGCCCAGGCCGAGTGGAGTGCAGGTTCCCAGGCAGAGTGGGACTGGAAGTGCCCAGGCAGAGTGGAGTGAATGTGCCCAGGCTGAGTGGAGTGGAGGTGACCAGGCTGAATGGAGTGGAGGTGCCCAGGCTGAGTGGAGTGCAGGTTCCCAGGCAGAGTGGGACTGGAAGTGACCAGGCTGAGTGGAGTGAATGTGCCCTGGCTGAATGGAGTGGAGGTGGCCAGGCTGAGTGGAGTGCAGGTTCCCAGGCAGAGTGGGACAGGAAGTGCCCAAGCTGAGTGGAGTGAATGTGCCCAGGCTGAGTGGAGTGGAGGTGCCCAGGCTGATTGGAGTTGGGGTTCCCTGCCAGAGTGGGACTGGAAGTGCCAAGGCTGAGTGGAGTGAATGTGCCCAGGCTGAGTGGAGTGGAGGTGCCCAGGCAGAGTGGGAGTGGAGGTTCCTGGGCAGAGTGGGACTGGAAGTGCCCAGGCTGAGTGGAGTGGAGGTGCCCAGGCCGAGTGGAGTGCAGGTTCCCAGGCAGAGTGGGACTGGAAGTGCCCAGGCTGAGTGGAGTGAATGTGCCCAGGCTGAGTGGAGTGGAGGTGCCCAGGCTGAATGGAGTGGAGGTGCCCAGGCTGAGTGGAGTGCAGGTTCCCAGGCAGAGTGGGACTGGAAGTGCCCAGGCTGAGTGGAGTGAATGTACCCAGGCTGAGTGGAGTTGGGGTTCCCTGGCAGAGTGGGATTGGAAGTGCCCAGGCTGAGTGGAGTGAATGTACCCAGGCTGAGTGGAGTGGAGGTTCCCAGGCTGAGTGGAGTGCAGGTTCCCAGGCAGAGTGGGACTGGAAGTGCCCAGGCTGAGTGGAGTGGAGGTGCCCAGGCTGAGTGGAGTTGGGGTTCCCTGGCAGAGTGGGATTGGAAGTGCCCAGGCTGAGTGGAGTGAATGTACCCAGGCTGAGTGGAGTGCAGGTGCCCAGGCTGAGTGGAGTGCAGGTTCCCAGGCAGAGTGGGATGGGAAGTGCCCAGGCTGAGTGCAGTGAATTTGCCCAGGCTGAGTGGGGTGGAGGTGCCCAGGCCGAGTGGAGTGCAGGTTCCCAGGCAGAGTGGGACTGGAAGTGCCCAGGCTGAGTGGAGTGGAGGTGCCCAGGCTGAATGGGAGTCAATGTGCCTAGACAGAGTGGAGTGAATGTGCCCGGCCGCCGGAGCCCGAAACGTGCGTTTCCCCATTGCCTTGAATGGGCGCGGAGAGAGGGGGGCGCTTTTTGGCTCGTGGCGCGGGCACCGTTGCGCCAAAGCGTCAAGTGTCAAACCTCCCCGTGCTCGGGGCGGCCCCTTGGAGCTAACTGGCTGGGTCGGGAAGGGCTGCGAGGCCGCCCAGGAGAACGGGTCCAAACCGCGTTCCGATCGGACGAGAATTGAGGGCGGGGCACAGTTCCGCGGTTCACTTTCCGCCCGGGCAATGGGCCTATAACTTGCGGCGGGGGGGCTTAAGAGTGGGCCCCCGCGAGTCGGGTGGAGAGCCGGGTGTGGAGAGGATTAGCGGAGGTTCCCAGGCAGAGTGGGAGTGGAGGTTCCTGGGCAGAGTGGGACTGGAAGTGCCCGGGCTGAGTGGAGTGAATGTGCCCAGGCTGAGTGGAGTGGAGCTGCCCAGGCTGAATGGAGTGGAGGTGCCCAGGCTGAGTGGAGTGCAGGTTCCCAGGCAGAGTGGGACTGGAAGTGCCCAGGCTGAGTGGAGTGAATGTGCCCAGGCTGAATGGAGTGGAGGTGGCCAGGCTGAGTGGAGTGCAGGTTCCCAGGCAGAGTGGGACAGGAAGTGCCCAAGCTGAGTGGAGTGAATGTGCCCAGGCTGAGTGGAGTGGAGGTGCCCAGGCTGAGTGGAGTTGGGGTTCCCTGCCAGAGTGGGACTGGAAGTGCCAAGGCTGAGTGGAGTGAATGTGCCCAGGCTGAGTGGAGTGGAGGTGCCCAGGCAGAGTGGGAGTGGAGGTTCCTGGGCAGAGTGGGACTGGAAGTGCCCAGGCTGAGTGGAGTGGAGGTGCCCAGGCCGAGTGGAGTGCAGGTTCCCAGGCAGAGTGGGACTGGAAGTGCCCAGGCTGAGTGGAGTGAATGTGCCCAGGCTGAGTGGAGTGAATGTACCCAGGCTGAATGGAGTGGAGGTGCCCAGGCTGAGTGGAGTGCAGGTTCCCAGGCAGAGTGGGATTGGAAGTGCCCAGGCTGAGTGGAGTGAATGTGCCCAGGCTGAGTGGAGTGGAGGTGCCCAGGCCGAGTGGAGTGCAGGTTCCGAGGCAGAGTGGGATTGGAAGTGCCCAGGCTGAGTGGAGTGAATGTGCCCAGGCTGAGTGGAGTGGAGGTGCCCAGGCCGAGTGGAGTGCAGGTTCCGAGGCAGAGAGGGACTGGAAGTGCCCAGGCTGAGTGGAGTGGAAGTGCCCAGGCTGAGTGGAGTGCAGGTTCCCAGGCAGAGTGGGATTGGAAGTGCCCAGGCTTAGTGGAGTGAATTTGCCCAGGCTGAGTGGAGTGGAGGTGCCCAGGCCGAGTGGAGTGATGGTTCCCAGGCAGAGTGGGACTGGAAGTGCCCAGGCTGAGTGGAGTGGAAGTGCCCAGGCTGAGTGGAGTGCAGGTTCCCAGGCAGAGTGGGACTGGAAGTGCCCAGGCTGAGTGGAGTGGAGGTGCCCAGGCTGAGTGGAGTGCAGGTTCCCAGGCAGAGTGGGATTGGAAGTTCCCAGGCTGAGTGGAGTGAATGTACCCAGGCTGAGTGGAGTGAATGTGCCCAGGCTGAGTGGAGTGGAGGTGCCCAAGCTGAGTGGAGTTGGGGTTCCCTGGCAGAGTGGGACTGGAAGTGCCAAGGCTGAGTGGAGTGAATGTGCCCAGGCTGAGTGGGATTGGAAGTGTCCAGGCTGAATGGAGTGAATGTACCCAGGCTGAGTGGAGTGGAGGTGCCCAGGCTGAGTGGAGTGCAGGTTCCCAGGCAGAGTGGGACTGGAAGTGCTCAGGCTGAGTGGAGTGAATGTGCCGAGGCTGAATGGAGTGGAGGTGCCCAGGCTGACTGGAGTGCAGGTTCCCAGGCAGAGTGGGACTGGAAGTGCCCAGGCTGAGTGGAGTGAATGTGCCCAGGCTGAGTGGAGTGAATGTGCCCAGGCTGAGTGGTGTGAATGTGCCCAGGCTGAATGGAGTGGAGGTGCCCAGGCTGAGTGGAGTGCAGGTTCCCAGGCAGAGTGGGATTGGAAGTGCCCAGGCTGAGTGGAGTGAATGTGCCCAGGCTGAGTGGAGTGGAGGTGCCCAGGCTGAGTGGAGTGCAGGTTCCCAGGCAGAGTGGGATTGGAAGTCCCCAGGCTGAGTGGAGTGAATGTGCCCAGGCTGAGTGGAGTGGAGGTGCCCAGGCTGAGTGGAGTGCAGGTTCCCAGGCAGAGTGGGATTGGAAGTGCCCAGGCTGAGTGGAGTGAATGTGCCCAGGCTGAATGGAGTGGAGGTGCCCAGGCTGAGTGGAGTGCAGGTTCCCAGGCAGAGTGGGATTGGAAGTGCCCAGGCTGAGTGGAGTGAATGTGCCTAGGCTGAGTGGAGTGGAGGTGCCCAGGCTGAGTGGAGTGCAGGTTCCCAGGCAGAGTGGGATTGGAAGTGCCCAGGCTGAGTGGAGTGAATGTACCCAGGCTGAGTGGAGTGAATGGGCCCAGGCTGAGTGGAGTGGAGGTGCCCAAGCTGAGTGGAGTTGGGGTTCCCTGGCAGAGTGGGACTGGAACTGCCAAGGCTGAGTGGAGTGAATGTGCCCAGGCTGAGTGGGATTGGAAGTGCCCAGGCTGAATGGAGTGAATGTACCCAGGCTGAGTGGAGTGGAGGTGCCCAGGCTGAGTGGAGTGCAGGTTCCCAGGCAGAGTGGGACTGGAAGTGCTCAGGCTGAGTGGAGTGAATGTGCCGAGGCTGAATGGAGTGGAGGTGCCCAGGCTGACTGGAGTGCAGGTTCCCAGGCAGAGTGGGACTGGAAGTGCCCAGGCTGAGTGGAGTGAATGTGCCCAGGCTGAGTGGAGTGAATGTGCCCAGGCTGAGTGGTGTGAATGTGCCGAGGCTGAATGGAGTGGAGGTGCCCAGGCTGAGTGGAGTGCAGGTTCCCAGGCAGAGTGGGATTGGAAGTGCCCAGGCTGAGTGGAGTGCAGGTTCCCAGGCAGAGTGGGACTGGAAGTGCGCAGGCTGAGTGGAGTGAATGTGCCCAGGCTGAATGGAGTGGAGGTGACCAGGCTGAGTGGAGTGCAGGTTCCCAGGCAGAGTGGGACTGGAAGTGCCCAGGCTGAGTGGAGTGAATGTGCCCAGGCTGAGTGGAGTGAATGTGCCCAGGCTGAGTGGTGTGAATGTTCCCAGGCTGAGCGGAGTGGAGGTGCCCAGGTTGAGTGGAGTTGGGATTCCCTCGCAGAGTGGGACTGGAAGTGCCAAGGCTGAGTGGAGTGAATGTGCCCAGGCTGAGTGGAGTGGAGGTGCCCAGGCTGAGTGGAGTGCAGGATCCCTGGCAGAGTGGGATTGGAAGTGCCCAGGCTGAATGGAGTGAATGTACCCAGGCTGAGTGGAGTGGAGGTGCCCAGGCTGAGTGGAGTGCAGGTTCCCAGGCAGAGTGGGACTGGAAGTGCTCAGGCTGAGTGGAGTGAATGTGCCCAGGCTGAATGTTGTGGAGGTGCCCAGGCTGAGTGGAGTGCAGGTTCCCAGGCAGAGTGGGACTGGAAGTGCCCAGGCTGAGTGGAGTGAAAGTGCCCAGGCTGAGTGGAGTGAATGTGCCCAGGCTGAGTGGAGTGAATGTGCCCAGGCTGAATGGAGTGGAGGTCCCCAGGCTGAGTGGAGTGCAGGTTCCCAGGCAGAGTGGGATTGGAAGTGCCCAGGCTGAGTGGAGTGAATGTGCCCAGGCTGAGTGGAGTGGAAGTGCCCAGGCCGAGTGGAGTGCAGGTTCCCAGGCAGAGTGGGACTGGAAGTGCCCAGGCTGAGTGGAGTGAATGTACCCAGGCTGAATGGAGTGGAGGTGCCCAGGCTGAGTGGAGTGCAGGTTCCCAGGCAGAGTGGGACTGGAAGTGCCCAGGCTGAGTGGAGTGAATGTACCCAGGCTGAATGTAGTGGAGGTGCCAATGCCGAGTGGAGTGCAGGTTCCCAGGCAGAGTGGGATTGGAAGTGCCGAGGCTGAGTGGAGTGAATGTGCCCAGGCTGAGTGGAGTGGAGGTGCCCAGGCCGAGTGGAGTGCAGGTTCCGAGGCAGAGAGGGACTGGAAGTGCCCAGGCTGAGTGGAGTGAATGTGCCCAGGCTCAGTGGAGTGGAGGTGCCAAGGCTGAGTGGAGTGCAGGTTCCCTGGCAGAGTAGGATTGGAAGTGCCGAGGCTGAGTGGAGTGAATGTGCCCAGGCTGAGTGGAGTGGAGGTGCCCGGCCGCCGGAGCCCGAAACGTGCGTTTCCCCATTGCCTTGAATGGGCGCGGAGAGAGGGGGGCGCTTTTTGGCTCTTGGCGCGGGCACCGTTGCGCCAATGCGTCAAGTGTCACACCTCCCCGTGATCGGGGGGGCCCCTTGGAGCTAACTGGCTGGGTCGGGAGGGGCTGCGAGGCCGCCCAGGAGAACGGGTCCAAACCGCGTTCCGATCGGACGAGAATTGAGGGCGGGGCACAGTTCCGCGGTTCACTTTCCGCCCGGGCAATGGGCCTATAACTTGCGGCGGGGGGGCTTAAGAGTGGGCCCCCGCGAGTCGGGTGGAGAGCCGGGTGTGGAGAGGATTAGCGGAGGTTCCCAGGCAGAGTGGGAGTGGAGGTTCCTTGGCAGAGTGGGACTGGAAGTGCCCAGGCTGAGTGGAGTGAATGTGCCCAGGCTGAGTGGAGTGAATGTGCCCAGGCTGAGTGGAGTGGAGGTGCCCAGGCTGAGTGGAGTGCAGGTTCCCTGGCAGAGTGGGAACTTGAAGTGCCCAAGCTGAGTGGAGTGAATGTGCCCAGGCTGAATGGAGTGGAGGTTCCCAGGCTGAGTGGAGTGCAGGTTCCCAGGCAGAGTGGGATTGGAAGTGCCCAGGCTGAGTGGAGTGAATGTGCCCAGGCTGAGTGGAGTGGAGGTGCCCAGGCTGAGTGGAGTGCAGGTTCCCAGGCAGAGTGGGATTGGAAGTGCCCAGGCTGAGTGGAGTGAATGTGCCCAGGCTGAGTGGAGTGGAGGTGCCCAGGCCGAGTGGAGTGCAGGTTCCCAGGCAGAGTGGGACTGGAAGTGCCCAGGCTGAGTGGAGTGAATTTGCCCAGGCTGAGTGGAGTGGAGGTGGACAGGCCGAGAGGAGTGCAGGTTCCCAGGCAGAGTGGGACTGGAAGTGCCCAGGCTGAGTGGAGTGGAGGTGCCCAGGCTGAGTGGAGTGCAGGTTCCCAGGCAGAGTGGGATTGGAAGTGCCCAGGCTGAGTGGAGTGAATGTACCCAGGCTGAGTGGAGTGAATGTTCCCAGGCTGAGTGGAGTGGAGGTGCCCAAGCTGAGTGGAGTTGGGGTTCCCTGGCAGAGTGGGACTGGAAGTGCCAAGGCTGAGTGCAGTGAATGTGCCCAGGCTGAGTGGGATTGGAAGTGTCCAGGCTGAATGGAGTGAATGTACCCAGGCTGAGTGGAGTGGAGGTGCCCAGGCTGAGTGGAGTGCAGGTTCCCAGGCAGAGTGGGACTGGAAGTGCTCAGGCTGAGTGGAGTGAATGTGCCGAGGCTGAATGGAGTGGAGGTGCCCAGGCTGACTGGAGTGCAGGTTCCCAGGCAGAGTGGGACTGGAAGTGCCCAGGCTGAGTGGAGTGAATGTGCCCAGGCTGAGTGGAGTGAATGTGCCCAGGCTGAGTGGTGTGAATGTGCCCAGGCTGAATGGAGTGGAGGTGCCCAGGCTGAGTGGAGTGCAGGTTCCCAGGCAGAGTGGGATTGGAAGTGCCCAGGCTGAGTGGAGTGAATGTGCCCAGGCTGAGTGGAGTGGAGGTGCCCAGGCTGTGTGGAGTGCAGGTTCCCAGGCAGAGTGGGATTGGAAGTCCCCAGGCTGAGTGGAGTGAATGTGCCCAGGCTGAGTGGAGTGGAGGTGCCCAGGCTGAGTGGAGTGCAGGTTCCCAGGCAGAGTGGGATTGGAAGTGCCCAGGCTGAGTGGAGTGAATGTGCCCAGGCTGAATGGAGTGGAGGTGCCCAGGCTGAGTGGAGTGCAGGTTCCCAGGCAGAGTGGGATTGGAAGTGCCCAGGCTGAGTGGAGTGAATGTGCCTAGGCTGAGTGGAGTGGAGGTGCCCAGGCTGAGTGGAGTGCAGGTTCCCAGGCAGAGTGGGATTGGAAGTGCCCAGGCTGAGTGGAGTGAATGTACCCAGGCTGAGTGGAGTGAATGGGCCCAGGCTGAGTGGAGTGGAGGTGCCCAAGCTGAGTGGAGTTGGGGTTCCCTGGCAGAGTGGGACTGGAACTGCCAAGGCTGAGTGGAGTGAATGTGCCCAGGCTGAGTGGGATTGGAAGTGCCCAGGCTGAATGGAGTGAATGTACCCAGGCTGAGTGGAGTGGAGGTGCCCAGGCTGAGTGGAGTGCAGGTTCCCAGGCAGAGTGGGACTGGAAGTGCTCAGGCTGAGTGGAGTGAATGTGCCGAGGCTGAATGGAGTGGAGGTGCCCAGGCTGACTGGAGTGCAGGTTCCCAGGCAGAGTGGGACTGGAAGTGCCCAGGCTGAGTGGAGTGAATGTGCCCAGGCTGAGTGGAGTGAATGTGCCCAGGCTGAGTGGTGTGAATGTGCCGAGGCTGAATGGAGTGGAGGTGCCCAGGCTGAGTGGAGTGCAGGTTCCCAGGCAGAGTGGGATTGGAAGTGCCCAGGCTGAGTGGAGTGCAGGTTCCCAGGCAGAGTGGGACTGGAAGTGCGCAGGCTGAGTGGAGTGAATGTGCCCAGGCTGAATGGAGTGGAGGTGACCAGGCTGAGTGGAGTGCAGGTTCCCAGGCAGAGTGGGACTGGAAGTGCCCAGGCTGAGTGGAGTGAATGTGCCCAGGCTGAGTGGAGTGAATGTGCCCAGGCTGAGTGGTGTGAATGTTCCCAGGCTGAGCGGAGTGGAGGTGCCCAGGCTGAGTGGAGTTGGGATTCCCTCGCAGAGTGGGACTGGAAGTGCCAAGGCTGAGTGGAGTGAATGTGCCCAGGCTGAGTGGAGTGGAGGTGCCCAGGCTGAGTGGAGTGCAGGATCCCTGGCAGAGTGGGATTGGAAGTGCCCAGGCTGAATGGAGTGAATGTACCCAGGCTGAGTGGAGTGGAGGTGCCCAGGCTGAGTGGAGTGCAGGTTCCCAGGCAGAGTGGGACTGGAAGTGCTCAGGCTGAGTGGAGTGAATGTGCCCAGGCTGAATGGAGTGGAGGTGACCAGGCTGAGTGGAGTGCAGGTTCCCAGGCAGAGTGGGACTGGAAGTGCCCAGGCTGAGTGGAGTTAATGTGCCCAGGCTGAGTGGAGTGAATGTGCCCAGGCTAGGTGGTGTGAATGTGCCCAGGCTGAATGGAGTGGAGGTGCCCAGGCTGAGTGGAGTGCAGGTTCCCAGGCAGAGTGGGACTGGAAGTGCCCAGGCTGAGTGGAGTGAATGTGCCCAGGCTGAGTGGAGTGGAGGTGCCCAGGCTGAGTGGAGTTGGGGTTCCCTGGCAGAGTGGGACTGGAAGTGCCAAGGCTGAGTGGAGTGAATGTGCCCAGGCTGAGTGGAGTGGAGGTGCCCAGGCAGAATGGGAGTGGAGGTTCCTGGGCAGAGTGGGACTGGAAGTGCCCAGGCTGAGTGGAGTGAATGTGCCCAGGCTGAATGGAGTGAATGTACCCAGGCTGAGTGGAGTGGAGGTGCCCAGGCTGAGTGGAGTGCAGGTTCCCAGGCAGAGTGGGACTGGAAGTGCTCAGGCTGAGTGGAGTGAATGTGCCCAGGCTGAATGGAGTGGAGGTGACCAGGCTGAGTGGAGTGCAGGTTCCCAGGCAGAGTGGGACTGGAAGTGCCCAGGCTGAGTGGAGTTAATGTGCCCAGGCTGAGTGGAGTGAATGTGCCCAGGCTAGGTGGTGTGAATGTGCCCAGGCTGAATGGAGTGGAGGTGCCCAGGCTGAGTGGAGTGCAGGTTCCCAGGCAGAGTGGGACTGGAAGTGCCCAGGCTGAGTGGAGTGAATGTGCCCAGGCTGAGTGGAGTGGAGGTGCCCAGGCTGAGTGGAGTTGGGGTTCCCTGGCAGAGTGGGACTGGAAGTGCCAAGGCTGAGTGGAGTGAATGTGCCCAGGCTGAGTGGAGTGGAGGTGCCCAGGCAGAATGGGAGTGGAGGTTCCTGGGCAGAGTGGGACTGGAAGTGCCCAGGCTGAGTGGAGTGAATGTGCCCAGGCTGAGTGGAGTGAATGTGCCCAGGCTGAGTGGAGTGAATGTGCCCAGGCTGAGTGGAGAGGAGGTGCCCAGGCTGAATGGAGTGCAGGTTCCCAGGCAGAGTGGGACTGGAAGTGCCCAGGCTGAGTGGAGTGAATGTACCCAGGCTGAATGGAGTGGAGGTGCCCAGGCTGAGTGGAGTGCAGGTTCTCAGGCAGAGTGGGATTGGAAGTGCCCAGGCTGAGTGGAGTGAATTTGCCCAGGCTGAGTGGAGTGGAGGTGCCCAGGCCGAGCGGAGTGCAGGTTCCCAGGCAGAGTGGGACTGGAAGTGCCCAGGCAGAGTGGAGTGGAAGTGCCCAAGCTGAGTGGAGTGGAGGTGACCAGGCTGAGTGGAGTTGCGTTTCCCTGGCAGAGTGGGACTGGAAGTGCCAAGGCTGAGTGGAGTGAATGTGCCCAGGCTGAGTGGAGTGAATTTGCCCAGGCTGAGTGGAGTGGAGGTGCCCAGGCCGAGTGGAGTGCAGGTTCCCAGGCAGAGTGGGACTGGAAGTGCCCAGGCAGAGTGGAGTGGAAGTGCCCAGGCTGAGTGGAGTGCAGGTTCCCAGGCAGAGTGGGATTGGAAGTGCCGAGGCTGAGTGGAGTGAATGTACCCAGGCTGAGTGGAGTGAATGTGCCCAGGCTGAGTGGATTGGAGGTGCCCAGGCTGAGTGGAGTTGGGGTTCCCTGGCAGAGTGGGATTGGAAGTGCCCAGGCTGAGTGGAGTGAATGTACCCAGGCTGAGTGGAGTGCAGGTGCCCAGGCTGAGTGGAGTGCAGGTTCCCAGGCAGAGTGGGATTGGAAGTTCCAAGGCTGAGTGCAGTGAATTTGCCCAGGCTGAGTGGAGTGGAGGTGCCCAGGCCGAGTGGAGTGCAGGTTCCCAGGCAGAGTGGGACTGGAAGTGCCCAGGCTGAGTGGAGTGGAGGTGCCCAGGCTGAGTGGAGTGCAGGTTCCCAGGCAGAGTGGGATTGGAAGTGCCCAGGCCGAGTGGAGTGAATTTGCCCAGGCTGAGTGGAGTGGAGGTGCCCAGGCCGAGAGGAGTGAAGGTTCCCAGGCAGAGTGGGACTGGAAGTGCCCAGGCTGAGTGGAGTGGAGGTGCCCAGGCTGAGTGGAGTGCAGGTTCCCAGGCAGAGTGGGATTGGAAGTGCCCAGGCTGAGTGGAGTGAATGTACCCAGGCTGAGTGGAGTGAATGTGCCCAGGCTGAGTGGAGTGGAGGTGCCCAGGCTGAGTGGAGTTGGGATTCCCTGGCAGAGTGGGACTGGAAGTGCCAAGGCTGAGTGGAGTGAATGTGCCCAGGCTGAGTGGAGTGGAGGTGCCCAGGCTGAGTGGAGTGCAGGATCCCAGGCAGAGTGGGATTGGAAGTGCCCAGGCTGAATGGAGTGAATGTACCCAAGCTGAGTGGAGTGGAGGTGCCCAGGCTGAGTGGAGTGAATGTACCCAAGCTGAGTGGAGTGGAGGTGCCCAGGCTGAGTGGAGTGCAGGTTCCCAGGCAGAGTGGGACTGGAAGTGCCCAGGCTGAGTGGAGTGAATGTGCCCAGGCGGAGTGGAGTGAATGTGCCCACGCTGAATGGGAGTCAATGTGCCTAGACAGAGTGGAGTGAATGTGCCCGGCCGCCGGAGCCCGAAACGTGCGTTTCCCCATTGCCTTGAATGGGCGCGGAGAGAGGGGGGCGCTTTTTGGCTCGTGGCGCGGGCACCGTTGCGCCAAAGTGTCAAGTGTCACACCTCCCCGTGCTCGGGGCGGCCCCTTGGAGCAAACTGGCTGGGTCGGGAGGGGCTGCGAGGCCGCCCAGGAGAACGGGTCCAAACCGCGTTACGATCGGACGAGAATTGAGGGCGGGGCACAGTTCCGCGGTTCACTTTCCGCTCGGGAAATGGGCCTATAACTTGCGGCGGGGGGGCTTAAGAGTGGGCCCCCGCGAGTCGGGTGGAGAGCCGGGTGTGGAGAGGAGTAGCGGAGGTTCCCAGGCTGAGTGGAGTGGAGGTGCCCAGGCTGAGTGGAGTGCAGGTTCCCAGGCAGAGTGGGATTGGAAGTGCCCAGGCTGAGTGGAGTGAATGTACCCAGGCTGAGTGGAGTGAATGTGCCCAGGCTGAGTGGAGTGGAGGTGCCCAGGCTGAGTGGAGTTGGGATTCCCTGGCAGAGTGGGACTGGAAGTGCCAAGGCTGAGTGGAGTGAATGTGCCCAGGCTGAGTGGAGTGGAGGTGCCCAGGCTGAGTGGAGTGCAGGATCCCAGGCAGAGTGGGATTGGAAGTGCCCAGGCTGAATGGAGTGAATGTACCCAAGCTGAGTGGAGTGGAGGTGCCCAGGCTGAGTGGAGTGAATGTACCCAAGCTGAGTGGAGTGGAGGTGCCCAGGCTGAGTGGAGTGCAGGTTCCCAGGCAGAGTGGGACTGGAAGTGCCCAGGCTGAGTGGAGTGAATGTGCCCAGGCGGAGTGGAGTGAATGTGCCCACGCTGAATGGGAGTCAATGTGCCTAGACAGAGTGGAGTGAATGTGCCCGGCCGCCGGAGCCCGAAACGTGCGTTTCCCCATTGCCTTGAATGGGCGCGGAGAGAGGGGGGCGCTTTTTGGCTCGTGGCGCGGGCACCGTTGCGCCAAAGTGTCAAGTGTCACACCTCCCCGTGCTCGGGGCGGCCCCTTGGAGCAAACTGGCTGGGTCGGGAGGGGCTGCGAGGCCGCCCAGGAGAACGGGTCCAAACCGCGTTACGATCGGACGAGAATTGAGGGCGGGGCACAGTTCCGCGGTTCACTTTCCGCTCGGGAAATGGGCCTATAACTTGCGGCGGGGGGGCTTAAGAGTGGGCCCCCGCGAGTCGGGTGGAGAGCCGGGTGTGGAGAGGAGTAGCGGAGGTTCCCAGGCAGAGTGGGAGTGGAGGTTCCTGGGCAGAGTGGGACTGGAAGTGCCCAGGCTGAGTGGAGTGAATGTGCCCAGGCTGAGTGGAGTGAATGTGCCCAGGCTGAGTGGAGTGGAGGTGCCCAGGCTGAGTGGAGTGCAGGTTCCCTGGCAGAGTGGGACTGGAAGTGCCCAGGCTGAGTGGAGTGAATGTGCGCAGGCTGAATGGAGTGGAGGTGCCCAGGCTGAGTGGAGTGCAGGTTCCCAGGCAGAGTGGGATTGGAAGTTCCAAGGCTGAGTGCAGTGAATTTGCCCAGGCTGAGTGGAGTGGAGGTGCCCAGGCCGAGTGGAGTGCAGGTTCCCAGGCAGAGTGGGACTGGAAGTGCCCAGGCTGAGTGGAGTGGAGGTGCCCAGGCTGAGTGGAGTGCAGGTTCCCAGGCAGAGTGGGATTGGAAGTGCCCAGGCCGAGTGGAGTGAATTTGCCCAGGCTGAGTGGAGTGGAGGTGCCCAGGCCGAGAGGAGTGAAGGTTCCCAGGCAGAGTGGGACTGGAAGTGCCCAGGCTGAGTGGAGTGGAGGTGCCCAGGCTGAGTGGAGTGCAGGTTCCCAGGCAGAGTGGGATTGGAAGTGCCCAGGCTGAGTGGAGTGAATGTACCCAGGCTGAGTGGAGTGAATGTGCCCAGGCTGAGTGGAGTGGAGGTGCCCAGGCTGAGTGGAGTTGGGATTCCCTGGCAGAGTGGGACTGGAAGTGCCAAGGCTGAGTGGAGTGAATGTGCCCAGGCTGAGTGGAGTGGAGGTGCCCAGGCTGAGTGGAGTGCAGGATCCCAGGCAGAGTGGGATTGGAAGTGCCCAGGCTGAATGGAGTGAATGTACCCAAGCTGAGTGGAGTGGAGGTGCCCAGGCTGAGTGGAGTGAATGTACCCAAGCTGAGTGGAGTGGAGGTGCCCAGGCTGAGTGGAGTGCAGGTTCCCAGGCAGAGTGGGACTGGAAGTGCCCAGGCTGAGTGGAGTGAATGTGCCCAGGCTGAGTGGAGTGAATGTGCCCAGGCTGAGTGGAGTGGAGGTGCCCAGGCTGAGTGGAGTGCAGGTTCCCTGGCAGAGTGGGACTGGAAGTGCCCAGGCTGAGTGGAGTGAATGTGCCCAGGCTGAATGGAGTGGAGGTGCACAGGCTGAGTGGAGTGCAGGTAACAAGGCAGAGTGGGATTGGAAGTGCCCAGGCTGAGTGGAGTGAATGTGCCCAGGCTGAGTGGAGTGGAGGTGCCCAGACTGAGTGGAGTTCAGGTTCCCAGGCAGAGTGGGATTGGAACTGCCCATGCTGAGTGGAGTGAATGTGCCCAGGCTGAGTGGAGTGGAGGTGCCCAGGCTGAGTGGAGTGCAGGTTCCCAGGCAGAGTGGGATTGGAAGTGCCCAGGCTGAGTGGAGTGAATGTGCCCAGGCTGAGTGGAGTGGAGGTGCCCAGGTCGAGTGGAGTGCAGGTTCCCAGGCAGAGTGGGACTGGAAGTGCCCAGGCTGAGTGGAGTGAATGTGCCCAGTCTGAGTGGAGTGAATGTGCCCAGGCTGAGTGGAGTGAATGTGCCCAGGCTGAGTGGAGAGGAGGAGCCCAGGCTGAGTGGAGTGCAGGTTCCCAGGCAGAGTGGGACTGGAAGTGCCCAGGCTGAGTGGAGTGAATGTAGCCAGGCTGAATGGAGTGGAGGTGCCCAGGCTGAGTGGAGTGCAGGTTCCCAGGCAGAGTGGGATTGGAAGTGCCCAGGCTGAGTGGAGTGGAGGTGCCCAGGCTGAGTGGAGTTGGGGTTCCCTGGCAGAGTGGGACTGGAAGTGCCAAGGCTGAGTGGAGTGAATGTACCCAGGCTGAATGGAGTGGAGGTGCCCAGGCTGAGTGGAGTGGAGGTGCCCAGGCTGAGTGGAGTTGGGGTTCCCTGGCAGAGTGGGACTGGAAGTGCCAAGGCTGAGTGGAGTGAATGAGCCCAGGCTGAGTGGACTGGAAGTGCCCAGGCTGAGTGGAGTGAATGTGCCCAGGCTGAGTGGAGTGAATGTGCCCAAGCTGAGTGGAGTGAATGTACCCAGGCTGAGTGGAGTGAATGTGCCCAGGCTGAGTGGATTGGAGGTGCCCAGGCTGAGTGGAGTTGGGGTTCCCAGGCAGAGTGGGACTGGAAGTGCCCAGGCTGAGTGGAGTGAATGTGCCCAGGCTGAGTGGAGTGAATGTGCCCAAGCTGAGTGGAGTGAATGTACCCAGGCTGAGTGGAGTGAATGTGCCCAGGCTGAGTGGAGAGGAGGTGCCCAGGCTGAGTGGAGTGCAGGTTCCCAGGCAGAGTGGGACTGGAAGTGCCCAGGCTGAGTGGAGTGAATGTACCCAGGCTGAATGGAGTGGAGGTGCCCAGGCTGAGTGGAGTGCAGGTTCCCAGGCAGAGTGGGATTGGAAGTTCCCAGGCTTAGTGGAGTGAATTTGCCCAGGCTGAGTGGAGTGGAGGTGCCCTGGCCGAGTGGAGTGCAGGTTCCCAGGCAGAGTGGGACTGGAAGTGCCCAGGCTGAGTGGAGTGGAAGTGCCCAGGCTGAGTGGAGTGCAGGTTCCCTGGCAGAGTGGGATTGGAAGTGCCGAGGCTGAGTGGAGTGAATGTACCCAGGCTGAGTGGAGTGAATGTGCCCAGGCTGAGTGGAGTGGAGGTGCCCAGGCTGAGTGGAGTGAATGTGCCCAGGCTGAGTGGAGTGAATGTGCCCAAGCTGAGTGGAGTGAATGTACCCAGGCTGAGTGGAGTGAATGTGCCCAGGCTGAGTGGATTGGAGGTGCCCAGGCTGAGTGGAGTTGGGGTTCCCAGGCAGAGTGGGACTGGAAGTGCCCAGGCTGAGTGGAGTGAATGTGCCCAGGCTGAGTGGAGTGAATGTGCCCAAGCTGAGTGGAGTGAATGTACCCAGGCTGAGTGGAGTGAATGTGCCCAGGCTGAGTGGAGAGGAGGTGCCCAGGCTGAGTGGAGTGCAGGTTCCCAGGCAGAGTGGGACTGGAAGTGCCCAGGCTGAGTGGAGTGAATGTACCCAGGCTGAATGGAGTGGAGGTGCCCAGGCTGAGTGGAGTGCAGGTTCCCAGGCAGAGTGGGATTGGAAGTTCCCAGGCTTAGTGGAGTGAATTTGCCCAGGCTGAGTGGAGTGGAGGTGCCCTGGCCGAGTGGAGTGCAGGTTCCCAGGCAGAGTGGGACTGGAAGTGCCCAGGCTGAGTGGAGTGGAAGTGCCCAGGCTGAGTGGAGTGCAGGTTCCCTGGCAGAGTGGGATTGGAAGTGCCGAGGCTGAGTGGAGTGAATGTACCCAGGCTGAGTGGAGTGAATGTGCCCAGGCTGAGTGGAGTGGAGGTGCCCAGGCTGAGTGGAGTTGGGGTTCCCTGGCAGAGTGGGACTGGAAGTGCCAAGGCTGAGTGGAGTGAATGTGCCCAGGCTGAGTGGAGTGGAGGTGACCAGGCTGAGTGGAGTTGGGGTTCACTGGCAGAGTGGGACTGGAAGTGCCAAGGCTGAGTGGAGTGAATGTGCCCAGGCTGAGTGGAGTGAATTTGCCCAGGCTGAATGGAGTGGAGGTGACCAGGCTGAGTGGAGTTGGGGTTCCCTGGCAGAGTGGGACTGGAAGTGCCAAGGCTGAGTGGAGTGAATGTGCCCAGGCTGAATGGAGTGGAGGTGCACAGGCTGAGTGGAGTGGAGGTTCCCTGGCAGAGTGGGTCTGGAAGTGCCCATGCTGAGTGGAGTGAATGTGCCCAGGCTGAGTGGAGTGGAGGTGCCCAGGCTGAGTGGAGTGCAGGTTCCCAGGCAGAGTGGGATTGGAAGTGCCCAGGCTGAGTGGAGTGAAAGTGCCCAGGCTGAGTGGAGTGGAGGTGCCCAGGTCGAGTGGAGTGCAGGTTCCCAGGCAGAGTGGGACTGGAAGTTCCCAGGCTGAGTGGAGTGAATGTGCCCAGGCTGAGTGGAGTGAATGTGCCCAGGCTGAGTGGAGAGGAGGAGCCCAGGCTGAGTGGAGTGCAGGTTCCCAGGCAGAGTGTGACTGGAAGTGCCCAGGCTGAGTGGAGTGAATGTACCCAGGCTGAATGGAGTGGAGGTGCCCTGGCTGAGTGGAGTGCAGGTTCCCAGGCAGAGTGGGATTGGAAGTGCCCAGGCCGAGTGGAGTGAATTTGCCCAGGCTGAGTGGAGTGGAGGTGCCCAGGCCGAGAGGAGTGCAGGTTCCCAGGCAGAGTGGGATTGGAAGTGCCGAGGCTGAGTGGAGTGAATGTGCCCAGGCTGAGTGGAGTGGAGGTGCCCAGGCTGAGTGGAGTTGGGGTTCCCTGGTAGAGTGGGACTGGAAGTGCCAAGGCTGAGTGGAGTGAATTAGCCCAGGCTGAGTGGACTGGAAGTGCCCAGGCTGAATGGAGTGAATGTACCCAGGCTGAGTGGAGTGGAGGTGCCCAGGCTGAGTGGAGTGCAGGTTCCCAGGCAGAGTGGGACTGGAAGTGCTCAGGCTGAGTGGAGTGAATGTGCCCAGGCTGAATGGAGTGGAGGTGCCCAGGCTGAGTGGAGTGCAGGTTCCCAGGCAGAGTGGGACTGGAAGTGCCCAGGCTGAGTGGAGTGAATGTGCCCAGGCTGAGTGGAGTGAATGTGCCCAGGCTGAGTGGAGTGAATGTGCCCAGGCTGAATGGAGTGGAGGTGCCTAGGCTGAGTGGAGTGCAGGTTCCCAGGCAGAGTGGGACTGGAAGTGCCCAGGCTGAGTGGAGTGAATGTGCCCAGGCTGAGTGGAGTGGAGGTGCCCAGGCTGAGTGGAGTTGGGGTTCCCTGGCAGAGTGGGATTGGAAGTGCCCAGGCTGAGTGGAGTGAATGTACCCAGGCTGAGTGGAGTGAATGTGCCCAGGCTGAGTGGATTGGAGGTGCCCAGGTTGAGTGGAGTTGGGGTTCCCAGGCAGAGTGGGACTGGAAGTGCCCAGGCTGAGTGGACTGGAAGTGCCCAGGCTGAGTGGAGTGAATGTGCCCAGGCTGAGTGGAGTGCAGGTTCCCAGGCAGAGTGGGATTGGAAGTGCCCAGGCTGAGTGGAGTGAATGTACCCAGGCTGAGTGGAGTGAATGTGCCCAGGCTGAGTGGAGTGGAGGTGCCAAGGCTGAGTGGAGTTGGGATTCCCTGGCAGAGTGGGACTGGATGTGCCAGGGCTGAGTGGAGTGAATGTGCCCAGGCTGAGTGGAGTGGAGGTGCCCAGGCTGAGTGGAGTGCAGGATCCCAGGCAGAGTGGGATTGGAAGTGCCCAGGCTGAATGGAGTGAATGTACCCAAGCTGAGTGGAGTGGAGGTGCCCAGGCTGAGTGGAGTGAATGTACCCAAGCTGAGTGGAGTGGAGGTGCCCAGGCTGAGTGGAGTGCAGGTTCCCAGGCAGAGTGGGACTGGAAGTGCCCAGGCTGAGTGGAGTGAATGTGCCCAGGCGGAGTGGAGTGAATGTGCCCACGCTGAATGGGAGTCAATGTGCCTAGACAGAGTGGAGTGAATGTGCCCGGCCGCCGGAGCCCGAAACGTGCGTTTCCCCATTGCCTTGAATGGGCGCGGAGAGAGGGGGGCGCTTTTTGGCTCGTGGCGCGGGCACCGTTGCGCCAAAGCGTCAAGTGTCACACCTCCCCGTGCTCGGGGCGGCCCCTTGGAGCTAACTGGCTGGGTCGGGAGGGGCTGCGAGGCCGCCCAGGAGAACGGGTCCAAACCGCGTTCCGATCGGACGAGAATTGAGGGCGGGGCACAGTTCAGCGGTTCACTTTCCGCCCGGGCAATGGGCCTATAACTTGCGGCGGGGGGGCTTAAGAGTGGGCCCCCGCGAGTCGGGTGGAGAGCAGGGTGTGGAGAGGAGTAGCGGAGGTTCCCAGGCAGAGTGGGAGTGGAGGTTCCTGGGCAGAGTAGGACTGGAAGTGCCCAGGCTGAGTGGAGTGAATGTGCCCAGGCTGAGTGGAGTGAATGTGCCCAGGCTGAGTGGAGTGGAGGTGCCCAGGCTGAGTGGAGTGCAGGTTCTCTGGCAGAGTGGGACTGGAAGTGCCCAGGCTGAGTGGAGTGAATGTGCCCAGGCTGAATGGAGTGGAGGTGCACAGGCTGAGTGGAGTGCAGGTAACCAGGCAGAGTGGGATTGGAAGTGCCCAGGCTGAGTGGAGTGAATGTGCCCAGGCTGAGTGGAGTGGAGGTGCCCAGACTGAGTGGAGTGCAGGTTCCCAGGCAGAGTGGGATTGGAAGTGCCCATGCTGAGTGGAGTGAATGTGCCCAGGCTGAGTGGAGTGGAGGTGCCCAGGCTGAGTGGAGTGCAGGTTCCCAGGCAGAGTGGGATTGGAAGTGCCCAGGCTGAGTGGAGTGAATGTGCCCAGGCTGAGTGGAGTGGAGGTGCCCAGGTCGAGTGGAGTGCAGGTTCCCAGGCAGAGTGGGACTGGAAGTGCCCAGGCTGAGTGGAGTGAATGTGCCCAGGCTGAGTGGAGTGAATGTGCCCAGGCTGAGTGGAGTGAATGTGCCCAGGCTGAGTGGAGAGGAGGAGCCCAGGCTGAGTGGAGTGCAGGTTCACAGGCAGAGTGGGACTGGAAGTGCCCAGGCTGAGTGGAGTGAATGTAGCCAGGCTGAATGGAGTGGAGGTGCCCAGGCTGAGTGGAGTGCAGGTTCCCAGGCAGAGTGGGATTGGAAGTGCCCAGGCCGAGTGGAGTGAATTTGCCCAGGCTGAGTGGAGTGGAGGTGCCCAGGCTGAGTGGAGTGCAGGTTCCCAGGCAGAGTGGGACTGGAAGTGCCCAGGCTGAGTGGAGTGAATGTGCCCAGGCTGAGTGGAGTGCAGGTTCCCAGGCAGAGTGGGACTGGAAGTGCCCAGGCTGAGTGGAGTGAATGTGCCCAGGCTGAGTGGAGTGGAGGTGCCCAGGCTGAGTGGAGTTGGGGTTCCCTGGCAGAGTGGGATTGGAAGTGCCCAGGCTGAGTGGAGTGAATGTACCCAGGCTGAGTGGAGTGAATGTGCCCAGGCTGAGTGGATTGGGGGTGCCCAGGCTGAGTGGAGTTGGGGTTCCCAGGCAGAGTGGGACTGGAAGTGCCCAGGCTGAGTGGACAGGAAGTGCCCAGGCTGAGTGGAGTGCAGGTTCCCAGGCAGAGTGGGATTGGAAGTGCCCAGGCTGAGTGGAGTGAATGTGCCCAGGCTGAGTGGAGTGGAGGTGCCCAGGTCGAGTGGAGTGCAGGTTCCCAGGCAGAGTGGGACTGGAAGAGCCCAGGCTGAGTGGAGTGAATGTGCCCAGGCTGAGTGGAGTGAATGTGCCCAGGCTGAGTGGAGTGAATGTGCCCAGGCTGAGTGGAGAGGAGGAGCCCAGGCTGAGTGGAGTGCAGGTTCCCAGGCAGAGTGTGACTGGAAGTGCCCAGGCTGAGTGGAGTGAATGTACCCAGGCTGAATGGAGTGGAGGTGCCCTGGCTGAGTGGAGTGCAGGTTCCCAGGCAGAGTGGGATTGGAAGTGCCCAGGCCGAGTGGAGTGAATTTGCCCAGGCTGAGTGGAGTGGAGGTGCCCAGGCCGAGAGGAGTGCAGGTTCCCAGGCAGAGTGGGATTGGAAGTGCCGAGGCTGAGTGGAGTGAATGTGCCCAGGCTGAGTGGAGTGGAGGTGCCCAGGCTGAGTGGAGTTGGGGTTCCCTGGCAGAGTGGGACTGGAAGTGCCAAGGCTGAGTGGAGTGAATTAGCCCAGGCTGAGTGGACTGGAAGTGCCCAGGCTGAATGGAGTGAATGTACCCAGGCTGAGTGGAGTGGAGGTGCCCAGGCTGAGTGGAGTGCAGGTTCCCAGGCAGAGTGGGACTGGAAGTGCTCAGGCTGAGTGGAGTGAATGTGCCCAGGCTGAATGGAGTGGAGGTGCCCAGGCTGAGTGGAGTGCAGGTTCCCAGGCAGAGTGGGACTGGAAGTGCCCAGGCTGAGTGGAGTGAATGTGCCCAGGCTGAGTGGAGTGAATGTGCCCAGGCTGAGTGGAGTGAATGTGCCCAGGCTGAATGGAGTGGAGGTGCCCAGGCTGAGTGGAGTGCAGGTTCCCAGGTAGAGTGGGACTGGAAGTGCCCAGGCTGAGTGGAGTGAATGTGCCAAGGCTGAGTGGAGTGGAGGTGCCCAGGCTGAGTGGAGTTGGGGTTCCCTGGCAGAGTGGGATTGGAAGTGCCCAGGCTGAGTGGAGTGAATGTACCCAGGCTGAGTGGAGTGAATGTGCCCAGGCTGAGTGGATTGGAGGTGCCCAGGTTGAGTGGAGTTGGGGTTCACAGGCAGAGTGGGACTGGAAGTGCCCAGGCTGAGTGGACTGGAAGTGCCCAGGCTGAGTGGAGTGAATGTGCCCAGGATGAGTGGAGAGGAGGTGCCCAGGCTGAGTGGAGTGCAGGTTCCCAGGCAGAGTGGGACTGGAAGTGCCCAGGCTGAGTGGAGTGAATGTACCCAGGCTGAATGGAGTGGAGGTGCCCAGGCTGAGTGGAGTGCAGGTTCCCAGGCAGAGTGGGATTGGAAGTGCCCAGGCTTAGTGGAGTGAATTTGCCCAGGCTGAGTGGAGTGGAGGTGCCCAGGCCGAGTGGAGTGCAGGTTCCCAGGCAGAGTGGGACTGGAAGTGCCCAGGCTGAGTGGAGTGGAAGTGCCCAGGCTGAGATGAGTGCAGGTTCCCAGGCAGAGTGGGATTGGAAGTGCCGAGGCTGAGTGGAGTGAATGTACCCAGGCTGAGTGGAGTGAATGTGCCCAGGCTGAGTGGAGTGGAGGTGCCCAGGCTGAGTGGAGTTGGGGTTCCCTGGCAGAGTGGGACTGGAAGTGCCAAGGCTGAGTGGAGTGAATGTGCCCAGGCTGAGTGGAGTGGAGGTGACCAGGCTGAGTGGAGTTGGGGTTCCCTGGCAGAGTGGGACTGGAACTGCCAAGGCTGAGTGGAGTGAATGTGCCCAGGCTGAGTGGAGTGAATTTGCCCAGGCTGAGTGGAGTGGAGGTGCCCAGGCCGAGTGGAGTGCAGGTTCCCAGGCAGAGTGGGACTGGAAGTGCCCAGGCAGAGTGAAGTGGAAGTGCCCAGGCTGAGTGGAGTGCAGGTTCCCAGGCAGAGTGGGATTGGAAGTGCCGAGGCTGAGTGGAGTGAATGTACCCAGGCTGAGTGGAGTGAATGTGCCCTGGCTGAGTGGATTGGAGGTGCCCAGGCTGAGTGGAGTAGGGGTTCCCTGGCAGAGTGGGATTGGAAGTGTCCAGGCTGAGTGGAGTGAATGTACCCAGGCTGAGTGGAGTGCAGGTGCCCAGGCTGAGTGGAGTGCAGGTTCCCAGGCAGAGTGGGATTGGAAGTGCCCAGGCTGAGTGCAGTGAATTTGCCCAGGCTGAGTGGAGTGGAGGTGCCCAGGCCGAGTGGAGTGCAGGTTCCCAGGCAGAGTGGGACTGGAAGTGCCCAGGCTGAGTGGAGTGGAGGTGCCCAGGCTGAATGGGAGTCAATGTGCCTAGACAGAGTGGAGTGAATGTGCCCGGCCGCCGGAGCCCGAAACGTGCGTTTCCCCATTGCCTTGAATGGGCGCGGAGAGAGGGGGGCGCTTTTTGGCTCGTGGCGCGGGCACCGTTGCGCCAAAGCGTCAAGTGTCACACCTCCCCGTGCTCGGGGCGGCCCCTTGGAGCTAACTGGCCGGGTCTGGAGGGGCTGCGAGGCCGCCCAGGAGAACGGGTCCAAACCGCGTTCCGATCGGACGAGAATTGAGGGCGGGGCACAGTTCCGCGGTTCACTTTCCGGCCGGGCAAAGGGCCTATAACTTGCGGCGGGAGGGCTTTAGAGTGGATCCCCGGGAGTCGGGAGGAGAGCAGGGTGTGGAGAGGAGAAGCGGTGGTTCCCAGGCAGAGTGGGAGTGGAGGTTCCTGCGCAGAGTGGGACTGGAAGTGCCCAGGCAGAGTGGAGTGAATGTGCCCAGGCTGAGTGGAGTGAATGTGCCCAGGCTGAGTGGAGTGGAGGTGCCCAGGCTGAGTGGAGTGCAGGTTCCCTGGCAGAGTGGGACTGGAAGTGCCCAAGCTGAGTGGAGTGAATGTGCCCAGGCTGAATGGAGTGGAGGTTCCCAGGCTGAGTGGAGTGCAGGTTCCCAGGCAGAGTGGGATTGGAAGTGCCCAGGCTGAGTGGAGTGAATGTGCCCAGGCTGAGTGGAGTGGAGGTGCCCAGGCTGAGTGGAGTGCAGGTTCCCAGGCAGAGTGGGATTGGAAGTGCCCAGGCTGAGTGGAGTGAATGTGCCCAGGCTGAGTGGAGAGGAGGTGCCCAGGCTGAGTGGAGTGCAGGTTCCCAGGCAGAGTGGGACTGGAAGTGCCCAGGCTGAGTGGAGTGAATGTGCCCAGGCTGAGTGGAGTGCAGGTTCCCAGGCAGAGTGGGATTGGAAGTGCCCAGGCTGAGTGGAGTGAATGTACCCAGGCTGAGTGGAGTGAATGTGCCCAGGCTGAGTGGAGTGGAGGTGCCCAGGCTGAGTGGAGTTGGGGTTCCCTGGCAGAGTGGGACTGGAAGTGCCAAGGCTGAGTGGAGTGAATGTGCCCAGGCTGAGTGGGATTGGAAGTGCCCAGGCTGAATGGAGTGAATGTACCCAGGCTGAGTGGAGTGGAGGTGCCCAGGCTGATTGGAGTGCAGGTTCCCAGGCAGAGTGGGACTGGAAGTGCTCAGGCTGAGTGGAGTGAATGTGCCCAGGCTGAATGGAGTGGAGGTGCCCAGGCTGAGTGGAGTGCAGGTTCCCAGGCAGAGTGGGACTGGAAGTGCCCAGGCTGAGTGGAGTGAATGTGCCCAGGCTGAGTGGAGTGAATGTGCCCAGGCTGAGGGGAGTGAATGTGCCCAGGCTGAATGGAGTGGAGGTGGCCAGGCTGAGTGGAGTGCAGGTTCCCAGGCAGAGTGGGACTGGAAGTGCCCAGGCTGAGTGGAGTGAATGTGCCCAGGCTGAGTGGAGTGGAGGTGCCCAGGCTGAGTGGAGTTGGGGTTCCCTGGCAGAGTGGGATTGGAAGTGCCCAGGCTGAGTGGAGTGAATGTACCCAGGCTGAGTGGAGTGAATGTGCCCAGGCTGAGTGGATTGGAGGTGCCCAGGTTGAGTGGAGTTGGGGTTCCCAGGCAGTGTGTGACTGGAAGTGCCCAGGCTGAGTGGACTGGAAGTGCCCAGGCTGAGTGGAGTGAATGTGCCCAGGCTGAGTGGAGTGAATGTGCCCAGGCTGAGTGGAGAGGAGGTGCCCAGGCTGAGTGGAGTGCAGGTTCCCAGGCAGAGTGGGACTGGAAGTGCCCAGGCTGAGTTGAGTGAATGTACCCAGGCTGAATGGAGTGGAGGTGCCCAGGCTGAGTGGAGTGCAGGTTCCCAGGCAGAGTGGGATTGGAAGTGCCCAGGCTTAGTGGAGTGAATTTGCCCAGGCTGAGTGGAGTGGAGGTGCCCAGGCCGAGTGGAGTGATGGTTCCCAGGCAGAGTGGGACTGGAAGTGCCCAGGCTGAGTGGAGTGGAAGTGCCCAGGCTGAGTGGAGTGCAGGTTCCCAGGTAGAGTGGGATTGGAAGTGCCGAGGCTGAGTGGAGTGAATGTACCCAGGCTGAGTGGAGTGAATGTGCCCAGGCTGAGTGGAGTGGAGGTGCCCAGGCTGAGTGGAGTTGGGGTTCCCTGGCAGAGTGGGACTGGAAGTGCCAAGGCTGAGTGGAGTGAATGTGCCCAGGCTGAGTGGAGTGGAGGTGACCAGGCTGAGTGGAGTTGGGGTTCCCTTGCAGAGTGGGACTGGAAGTGCCAAGGCTGAGTGGAGTGAATGTGCCCAGGCTGAGTGGAGTGAATTTGCCCAGGCTGAGTGGAGTGGAGGTGCCCAGGCCGAGTGGAGTGCAGGTTCCCAGGCAGAGTGGGACTGGAAGTGCCCAGGCAGAGTGAAGTGGAAGTGCCCAGGCTGAGTGGAGTGCAGGTTCCCAGGCAGAGTGGGATTGGAAGTGCCGAGGCTGAGTGGAGTGAATGTACCCAGGCTGAGTGGAGTGAATGTGCCCAGGCTGAGTGGATTGGAGGTGCCCAGGCTGAGTGGAGTTGGGGTTCCCTGGCAGAGTGGGATTGGAAGTGCCCAGGCTGAGTGGAGTGAATGTACCAAGGCTGAGTGGAGTGCAGGTGCCCAGGCTGAGTGGAGTGCAGGTTCCCAGGCAGAGTGGGATTGGAAGTGCCCAGGCTGAGTGCAGTGAATGTGCCCAGGCTGAGTGGAGTGGAGGTGCCCAGGCCGAGTGGAGTGCAGGTTCCCAGGCAGAGTGGGACTGGAAGTGCCCAGGCTGAGTGGAGTGGAGGTGCCCAGGCTGAATGGGAGTCAATGTGCCTAGACAGAGTGGAGTGAATGTGCCCGGCCGCCGGAGCCCGAAACGTGCGTTTCCCCATTGCCTTGAATGGGCGCGGAGAGAGGAGGGCGCTTTTTGGCTCGTGGCGCGGGCACCGTTGCGCCAAAGCGTCAAGTGTCACACCTCCCCGTGCTCGGGGCGGCCCCTTGGAGCTAACTGGCCGGGTCTGGAGGGGCTGCGAGGCCGCCCAGGAGAACGGGTCCAAACCGCGTTCCGATCGGACGAGAATTGAGGGCGGGGCACAGTTCCGCGGTTCACTTTCCGCCCGGGCAAAGGGCCTATAACTTGCGGCGGGGGGGCTTAAGAGTGGGCCCCCGCGAGTCGGGTGGAGAGCCGGGTGTGGAGAGGAGTAGCGGAGGTTCCCAGGCAGAGTGGGATTGGAAGTGCCGAGGCTGAGTGGAGTGAATGTACCCAGGCTGAATGGAGTGAATGAGCCCAGGCTGAGTGGAGTGGAGGTGCCCAAGCTGAGTGGAGTTGGGGTTCCCTGGCAGAGTGGGACTGGAAGTGCCAAGGCTGAGTGGAGTGAATGTGCCCAGGCTGAGTGGAGTGGAGGTGACCAGGCTGAGTGGAGTTGGGGTTCCCTGGCAGAGTGGGACTGGAAGTGCCAAGGCTGAGTGGAGTGAATGTGCCCAGGCTGAGTCGAGTGAATTTGCCCAGGCTGAGTGGAGTGGAGGTGCCCAGGCCGAGTGGAGTGCAGGTTCCCAGGCAGAGTGGGACTGGAAGTGCCCAGGCTGAGTGGAGTGGAAGTGCCCAGGCTGAGTGGAGTGCAGGTTCCCAGGCAGAGTGGGATTGGAAGTGCCGAGGCTGAGTGGAGTGAATGTACTCAGGCTGAGTGGAGTGAATGTGCCCAGGCTGAGTGGATTGGAGGTGCTCAGGCTGAGTGGAGTTGGGGTTCCCTGGCAGAGTGGGATTGGAAGTGCCCAGGCTGAGTGGAGTGAATGTACCCAGGCTGAGTGGAGTGCAGGTGCCCAGGCTGAGTGGGACTGGAAGTGCCCAGGCTGAGTGGAGTGAATGTACCCAGGCTGAATGGAGTGAATGAGCCCAGGCTGAGTGGAGTGGAGGTGCCCAAGCTGAGTGGAGTTGGGGTTCCCTGGCAGAGTGGGACTGGAAGTGCCAAGGCTGAGTGGAGTGAATGTGCCCAGGCTGAGTGGAGTGGAGGTGACCAGGCTGAGTGGAGTTGGGGTTCCCTGGCAGAGTGGGACTGGAAGTGCCAAGGCTGAGTGGAGTGAATGTGCCCAGGCTGAGTCGAGTGAATTTGCCCAGGCTGAGTGGAGTGGAGGTGCCCAGGCCGAGTGGAGTGCAGGTTCCCTGGCAGAGTGGGACTGGAAGTGCCAAGGCTGAGTGGAGTGAATGTGCCCAGGCTGAGTGGAGTGAATTTGCCCAGGCTGAGTGGAGTGGAGGTGCCCAGGCCGAGTGGAGTGCAGGTTCCCAGGCAGAGTGGGATTGGAAGTGCCGAGGCTGAGTGGAGTGAATGTACCCAGGCTGAGTGGAGTGAATGTGCCCAGGCTGAGTGGATTGGAGGTGCCCAGGCTGAGTGGAGTTGGGGTTCCCTGGCAGAGTGGGATTGGAAGTGCCCAGGCTGAGTGGAGTGAATGTACCCAGGCTGAGTGGAGTGCAGGTGCCCAGGCTGAGTGGAGTGCAGGTTCCCAGGCAGAGTGGGATTGGAAGTGCCCAGGCTGAGTGCAGTGAATTTGCCCAGGCTGAGTAGAGTGGAGGTGCCCAGGCCGAGTGGAGTGCAGGTTCCCAGGCAGAGTGGGACTGGAAGTGCCCAGGCTGAGTGGAGTGGAGGTGCCCAGGCTGAATGGGAGTCAATGTGCCTAGACAGAGTGGAGTGAATGTGCCCGGTTGCCGGAGCCCGAAACGTGGGTTTCCCCATTGCCTTGAATGGGCGCGGAGAGAGGGGGGCGCTTTTTGGCTCGTGGCGCGGGCACCGTTGCGCCAAAGCGTCAAGTGTCACACCTCCCCGTGCTCGGGGCGGCCCCTTGGAGCTAACTGGCCGGGTCTGGAGGGGCTGCGAGGCCGCCCAGGAGAACGGGTCCAAACCGCGTTCCGATCGGACGAGAATTGAGGGCGGGGCACAGTTCCGCGGTTCACTTTCTGCCCGGGCAAAGGGCCTATAACTTGCGGCGGGAGGGCTTTAGAGTGGATCCCCGGTAGTCGGGTGGAGAGCAGGGTGTGGAGAGGAGTAGCGGAGGTTCCCAGGCAGAGTGGGAGTGGAGGTTCCTGGGCAGAGTGGGACTGGAAGTGCCCAGGCTGAGTGGAGTGAATGTGCCCAGGCTGAGTGGAGTGAA
Organism: Conger conger; assembly: GCF_963514075.1. Lineage (NCBI taxonomy): Eukaryota > Metazoa > Chordata > Actinopteri > Anguilliformes > Congridae > Conger > Conger conger. Next base: position 45,515 of record NW_026890372.1, read on the forward strand.
TGTGCCCAGGCTGAGTGGAGTGAATGTGCCCAGGCTGAGTGGATTGGAGGTGCCCAGGCTGAGTGGAGTGCAGGTTCCCAGGCAGAGTGGGACTGGAAGTTCCCAGGCTGAGTGGAGAGAATGTGCCCAGGCTGAATGGAGTGGAGGTGCCCAGGCTGAGTGGAGTGCAGGTTTCCAGGCAGAGTGGGATTGGAAGTGCCCAGGCTGAGTGGAGTGAATGTGCCCAGGCTTAGTGGAGTGCAGGTTCCCAGGCTGAGTGGGATTGGAAGAGCCCAGGCTGAGTGGAGTGAATGTGCCCAGGCTGAGTGGAGTGGAGGTGCCCAGGCCGAGTGGAGTGCAGGTTCCCAGGCAGAGTGGGACTGGAAGTGCCCAGGCGGAGTGGAGTGAATGTGCCCAGGCTGAATGGGAGTCAATGTGACGAGACAGAGTGGAGTGAATGTGCCCGGCCGCCGGAGCCCGAAACGAGCGTTTCCCCATTGCCTTGAATGGGCGCGGAGAGAGGGGGGGCGCTTTTTGGCTCGTGGCGCGGGCACCGTTGCGCCAAAGCGTCAAGTGTCACACCTCCCCGTGCTCGGGGCGGCCCCTTGGAGCTAACTGGCCGGGTCTGGAGGGGCTGCGAGGCCGCCCAGGAGAACGGGTCCAAACCGCGTTCCGATCGGACGAGAATTGAGGGCGGGGCACAGTTCCGCGGTTCACTTTCCGCCCGGGCAAAGGGCCTATAACTTGCGGCGGGAGGGCTTTAGAGTGGATCCCCGGGAGTCGGGTGGAGAGCAGGGTGTGGAGAGGAGTAGCGGAGGTTCCCAGGCAGAGTGGGAGTGGAGGTTCCTGGGCAGAGTGGGACTGGAAGTGCCCAGGCGGAGTGGAGTGAATGTGCCCAGGCTGAGTGGAGTGGAGGTGCCCAGGCTGAGTGGAGTTGGGGTTCCCTGGCAGAGTGGGACTGGAAGTGCCAAGGCTGAGTGGAGTGAATGTGCCCAGGCTGAGTGGAGTGGAGGTGACCAGGCTGAGTGGAGTTGGGGTTCCCTGGCAGAGTGGGACTGGAAGTGCCCAGGCTGAGTGGAGTGAATGTGCCCAGGCTGAGTGGAGTGGAGGTGCCCAGGCTGAGTGGAGTGCAGGTTCCCAGGCAGAGTGGGATTGGAAGTGCCCAGGCTGAGTGGAGTGAATGTGCCCAGGCTGAGTGGAATGGAAGTGCCCAGGCCGAGTGGAGTGCAGGTTCCCTGGCAGAGTGGGACTGGAAGTGCCCAGGCTGAGTGGAGTGAATGTGCCCAGGCTGAGTGGAGTGGAGGTGCCCAGGCTGAGTGGAGTTGGGGTTCCATGGCAGAGTGGGACTGGAAGTGCCAAGGCTGAGTGGAGTGAATGTGCCCAGGCTGAGTGGAGTGGAGGTGCCCAGGCTGAGTGGAGTGCAGGTTCCCAGGCAGAGTGGGACTGGAAGTGCCCAGACTGAGTGGAGTGAATGTACCCAGGCTGAATGGAGTGGAGGTGCCCAGGCTTAGTGGAGTGCAGGTTCACCGGCAGAGTGGGATTGGAAGTGCCCAGGCTGAGTGGAGTGAATGTGCCCAGGCTGAGTGGAGTGGAGGTGCCCAGGCCGAGTGGAGTGCAGGTTCCCAGGCAGAGTGGGACTGGAAGTGCCCAGTCGGAGTGGAGTGAATGTGCCCAGGCTGAATGGGAGTCAATGTGCCTAGACAGAGTGGAGTTAATGTGCCCGGCTGCCGGAGCCCGAAACGTGCGTTTCCCCATTGGCTTGAATGGGCGCGGAGAGAGGGGGGCGCTTTTTGGCTCGTGGCGCGCGCACCGTTGCGCCAAAGCGTCAAGTGTCACACCTCCCCGTGCACGGGGCGGCCCCTTGGAGCTAACTGGCTGGGTCGGGAGGGGCTGCGAGGCCGCCCAGGAGAACGGGTCCAAACCGCGTTCCGATCGGACGAGAATTGAGGGCGGGGCACAGTTCCGCGGTTCACTTTCCGCCCGGGCAAAGGGCCTATAACTTGCGGCGGGAGGGCTTTAGAGTGGATCCCCGGTAGTCGGGTGGAGAGCAGGGTGTGGAGAGGAGTAGCGGAGGTTCCCAGGCAGAGTGGGAGTGGAGGTTCCTGGGCAGAGTGGGACTGGAAGTGCCCAGGCTGAGTGGAGTGAATGTGCCCAGGCTGAGTGGAGTGAATGTGCCCAGGCTGAGTGGAGTGAATGTGCCCAGGCTGAGTGGATTGGAGGTGCCCAGGCTGAGTGGAGTGCAGGTTCCCAGGCAGAGTGGGACTGGAAGTGCCCAGGCTGAGTGGAGTGAATGTGCCCAGGCTGAATGGAGTGGAGGTGCCCAGGCAGAGTGGAGTGCAGGTTTCCAGGCAGAGTGGGATTGGAAGTGCCCAGGCTGAGTGGAGTGAATGTGCCCAGGCTGAGTGGAGTGGAGGTGCCCAGGCTGAGTGGAGTGCAGGTTCCCAGGCAGAGTGGGATTGGAAGTGCCCAGGCTGAGTGGAGTGAATGTGCCCAGGCTTAGTGGAGTGCAGGTTCCCAGGCTGAGTGGGATTGGAAGAGCCCAGGCTGAGTGGAGTGAATGTGCCCAGGCTGAGTGGAGTGGAGGTGCCCAGGCCGAGTGGAGTGCAGGTTCCCAGGCAGAGTGGGACTGGAAGTGCCCAGGCGGAGTGGAGTGAATGTGCCCAGGCTGAATGGGAGTCAATGTGACGAGACAGAGTGGAGTGAATGTGCCCGGTCGCCGGAGCCCGAAACGAGCGTTTCCCCATTGCCTTGAATGGGCGCGGAGAGAGGGGGGGCGCTTTTTGGCTCGTGGCGCGGGCACCGTTGCGCCAAAGCGTCAAGTGTCACACCTCCCCGTGCTCGGGGCGGCCCCTTGGAGCTAACTGGCCGGGTCTGGAGGGGCTGCGAGGCCGCCCAGGAGAACGGGTCCAAACCGCGTTCCGATCGGACGAGAATTGAGGGCGGGGCACAGTTCCGCGGTTCACTTTCCGCCCGGGCAAAGGGCCTATAACTTGCGGCGGGAGGGCTTTAGAGTGGATCCCCGGGAGTCGGGTGGAGAGCAGGGTGTGGAGAGGAGTAGCGGAGGTTCCCAGGCAGAGTGGGAGTGGAGGTTCCTGGGCAGAGTGGGACTGGAAGTGCCCAGGCTGAGTGGAGTGAATGTGCCCAGGCTGAGTGGAGTGAATGTGCCCAGGCTGAGTGGAGTGAATGTGCCCAGGCTGAGTGGATTGGAGGTGCCCAGGCTGAGTGGAGTGCAGGTTCCCAGGCAGAGTGGGACTGGAAGTGCACAGGCTGAGTGGAGTGAATGTGCCCAGGCTGAATGGAGTGGAGGTGCCCAGGCAGAGTGGAGTGCAGGTTTCCAGGCAGAGTGGGATTGGAAGTGCCCAGGCTGAGTGGAGTGAATGTGCCCAGGCTGAGTGGAGTGGAGGTGCCCAGGCTGAGTGGAGTGCAGGTTCCCAGGCAGAGTGGGATTGGAAGTGCCCAGGCTGAGTGGAGTGAATGTGCCCAGGCTTAGTGGAGTGCAGGTTCCCAGGCTGAGTGGGATTGGAAGAGCCCAGGCTGAGTGGAGTGAATGTGCCCAGGCTGAGTGGAGTGGAGGTGCCCAGGCTGAGTGGAGTGCAGGTTCCCAGGCAGAGTGGGACTGGAAGTGCCCAGGCGGAGTGGAGTGAATGTGCCCAGGCTGAATGGAGTGGAGGTGCCCAGGCTTAGTGGAGTGCAGGTTCCCAGGCAGAGTGGGACTGGAAGTGCCCAGGCTGAGTGGAGTGAATGTGCCCAGGCTGAGTGGAGTGGAGGTGCCCAGGCTGAGTGGAGTGCAGGTTCCCAGGCAGAGTGGGATTCGAAGTGCCCAGGCTGAGTGGAGTGAATGTGCCCAGGCTGAGTGGAGTGGAGGTGCCCAGGCTGAGTGGAGTGCAGGTTCCCAGGCAGAGTGGGACTGGAAGTGCCCAGGCTGAGTGGAGTGAATGTGCCCAGGCTGAGTGGAGTGAATGTGCCCAGGCTGAGTGGAGTGGAGGTGCCCAGGCAGAGTGGGAGTGGAGGTTCCTGGGCAGAGTGGGACTGGAAGTGCCCAGGCTGAGTGGAGTGGAGGTGCCCAGGCCGAGTGGAGTGCAGGTTCCCAGGCAGAGTGGGACTGGAAGTGCCCAGGCTGAGTGGAGTGAATGTGCCCAGGCTGAGTGGAGTGGAGGTTCCCAGGCTGAATGGAGTGGAGGTGCCCAGGCTGAGTGGAGTGCAGGTTCCCAGGCAGAGTGGGACTGGAAGTGCCCAGGCTGAGTGGAGTGAATGTGCCCAGGCTGAGTGGAGTGGAGGTGCCCAGGCTGAGTGGAGTCGGGGTTCCCTGGCAGAGTGAGACTGGAAGTGCCAAGGCTGATTGGAGTGAATGTGCCCAAGCTGAGTGAGGTGGAGGTGCCCAGGCAGAGTGGGAGTGGAGGTTCCCAGGCAGAGTGGGACTGGAAGTGCCCAGGCTGAGTGGAGTGAATGTGCCCAGGCTGAGTGGAGTGGAGGTGCACAGGCCGAGTGGAGTGCAGGTTCCCAGGCAGAGTGGGACTGGAAGTGCCCAGGCTGAGTGGAGTGAATGTGCCCAGGCTGAGTGGAGTGGAGGTGCCCAGGCTGAATGGAGTGGAGGTGCCCAGGCTGAGTGGAGTGCAGGTTCCCAGGCAGAGTGGGACTGGAAGTGCCCAGGCTGAGTGGAGTGAATGTGCCCAGGTTGAATGGAGTGGAGGTGGCCAGGCTGAGTGGAGTGCAGGTTCCCAGGCAGAGTGGGACAGGAAGTGCCCAAGCTGAGTGGAGTGAATGTGCCCAGGCTGAGTGGAGTGGAGGTGCCCAGGCTGAGTGGAGTTGGGGTTCCCTGCCAGAGTGGGACTGGAAGTGCCAAGGCTGAGTGGAGCGAATGTGCACAGGCTGCGTGGAGTGGAGGTGCCCAGGCAGAGTGGGAGTGGAGGTTTCTGGGCAGAGTGGGACTGGAAGTGCCCAGGCTGAGTGGAGTGGAGGTGCCCAGGCCGAGTGGAGTGCAGGTTCCCAGGCAGAGTGGGACTGGAAGTGCCCAGGCTGAGTGGAGTGAATGTGCCCAGGCTGAGTGGAGTGGAGGTGCCCAGGCTGAATGGAGTGGAGGTGCCCAGGCTGAGTGGAGTGCAGGTTCCCAGGCAGAGTGGGACTGGAAGTGCCCAGGCTGAGTGGAGTGAATGTGCCCAGGCTGAGTGGAGTGGAGGTGCCCAGGCTGAGTGGAGTAGGGGTTCCCTGGCAGAGTGGGACTGGAAGTGCCAAGGCTGAGTGGAGTGAATGTGCCCAAGCTGAGTGAGGTGGAGGTGCCCAGGCAGAGTGGGAGTGGAGGTTCCCAGGCAGAGTGGGACTGGAAGTGCCCAGGCTGAGTGGAGTGAATGTGCCCAGGCTGAGTGGAGTGAATGTGCCCAGGCTGAGTGGAGTGAATGTGCCCAGGCTGAGTGGAGAGGAGGTGCCCAGGCTGGGTGGAGTGCAGGTTCCCAGGCAGAGTGGGACTGGAAGTTCCCAGGCTGAGTGGAGTGAATGTACCCAGGCTGAATGGAGTGGAGGTGCCAAGGCTGAGTGGAGTGCAGGTTCCCAGGCAGAGTGGGATTGGAAGTGCCCAGGCTGAGTGGAGTGAATTTGCCCAGGCTGAGTGGAGTGGAGGTGCCCAGGCCGAGTGGAGTGGAGGTGCCCAGGCTGAGTGGAGTGCAGGTTCCCAGGCAGAGTGGGACTGGAAGTGCCCAGGCTGAGTGGAGTGAATGTGCCCAGGTTGAATGGAGTGGAGGTGGCCAGGCTGAGTGGAGTGAATTTGCCCAGGCTGAGTGGAGTGGAGGTGCCCAGGCTGAATGGAGTGGAGGTGCCCAGGCTGAGTGGAGTGCAGGTTCCCAGGCAGAGTGGGACTGGAAGTGCCCAGGCTGAGTGGAGTGAATGTGCCCAGGTTGAATGGAGTGGAGGTGGCCAGGCTGAGTGGAGTGCAGGTTCCCAGGCAGAGTGGGACAGGAAGTGCCCAAGCTGAGTGGAGTGAATGTGCCCAGGCTGAGTGGAGTGGAGGTGCCCAGGCTGAGTGGAGTTGGGGTTCCCTGCCAGAGTGGGACTGGAAGTGCCAAGGCTGAGTGGAGCGAATGTGCCCAGGCTGCGTGGAGTGGAGGTGCCCAGGCAGAGTGGGAGTGGAGGTTCCTGGGCAGAGTGGGACTGGAAGTGCCCAGGCTGAGTGGAGTGGAGGTGCCCAGGCCGAGTGGAGTGCAGGTTCCCAGGCAGAGTGGGACTGGAAGTGCCCAGGCTGAGTGGAGTGAATGTGCCCAGGCTGAGTGGAGTGGAGGTGCCCAGGCTGAATGGAGTGGAGGTGCCCAGGCTGAGTGGAGTGCAGGTTCCCAGGCAGAGTGGGACTGGAAGTGCCCAGGCTGAGTGGAGTGAATGTGCCCAGGCTGAGTGGAGTGGAGTTGCCCAGGCTGAGAGGAGTAGGGGTTCCCTGGCAGAGTGGGACTGGAAGTGCCAAGGCTGAGTGGAGTGAATGTGCCCAAGCTGAGTGAGGTGGAGGTGCCCAGGCAGAGTGGGAGTGGAGGTTCCCAGGCAGAGTGGGACTGGAAGTGCCCAGGCTGAGTGGAGTGAATGTGCCCAGGCTGAGTGGAGTGAATGTGCCCAGGCTGAGTGGAGTGAATGTGCCCAGGCTGAGTGGAGAGGAGGTGCCCAGGCTGGGTGGAGTGCAGGTTCCCAGGCAGAGTGGGACTGGAAGTTCCCAGGCTGAGTGGAGTGAATGTACCCAGGCTGAATGGAGTGGAGGTGCCAAGGCTGAGTGGAGTGCAGGTTCCCAGGCAGAGTGGGATTGGAAGTGCCCAGGCTGAGTGGAGTGAATTTGCCCAGGCTGAGTGGAGTGGAGGTGCCCAGGCCGAGTGGAGTGGAGGTCCCAGGCAGAGTGGGAATGGAAGTGCCCAGGCTGAGTGGAGTGGAAGTGCCCAGGCTGAGTGGAGTGCAGGTTCCCAGGCAGAGTGGGATTGGAAGTGCCGAGGCTGAGTGGAGTGAATGTACCCAGGCTGAGTGGAGTGAATGTGCCCAGGCTGAGTGGAGTGGAGGTGCCCAGGCTGAGTGGAGTTGGGGTTCCCTGGCAGAGTGGGACTGGAAGTGCCAAGGCTGAGTGGAGTGAATGTGCCCAGGCTGAGTGGAGTGGAGGTGACCAGGCTGAGTGGAGTTGGGGTTCCCTGGCAGAGTGGGATTGGAAGTGCCCAGGCTGAGTGGAGTGAATGTGCCCAGGCTGAGTGGAGTGGAGGTGCCCAGGCTGAGTGGAGTGCAGGTTCCGAGGCAGAGTGGGATTGGAAGTGCCCAGGCTGAGTGGAGTGAATGTGCCCAGGCTGAGTGGAGTGGAGGTGCCCAAGCTGAGTGGAGTTGGGGTTCCCTGGCAGAGTGGGACTGGAAGTGCCAAGGCTGAGTGAAGTGAATGAGCCCAGGCTGAGTGGAGTGGAGGTGCCCAGGCAGAGTGGGAGTGGAGGTTCCTGGGCAGAGTGGGACTGGAAGTGCCCAGGCTGAGTGGAGTGAATGTGCCCAGGCTGAGTGGAGTGAATGTGCCCAGGCTGAGTTGGGTGAATGTGCCCAGGCTGAGTGGAGAGGAGGTGCCCAGGCTGAGTGGAGTGCAGGTTCCCAGGCAGAGTGGGACTGGAAGTGCCCAGGCTGAGTGGAGTGAATGTACCCAGGCTGAATGGAGTGGAGGTGCCCAGGCTGAGTGGAGTGCAGGTTCTCAGGCAGAGTGGGATTGGAAGTTCCCAGGCTGAGTGGAGTGAATTTGCCCAGGCTGAGTGGAGTGGAGGTGCCCAGGCCGAGTGGAGTGCAGGTTCCCAGGCAGAGTGGGACTGGAAGTGCCCAGGCTGAGTGGAGTGGAAGTGCCCAGGCTGAGTGGAGTGCAGGTTCCCAGGCAGAGTGGGATTGGAAGTGCCGAGGCAGAGTGGAGTGAATGTACCCAGGCTGAGTGGAGTGAATGTGCCCAGGCTGAGTGGAGTGGAGGTGACCAGGCTGAGTGGAGTTGGGGTTCCCTGGCAGAGTGGGACTGGAAGTGCCAAGGATGAGTGGAGTGAATGTGCCCAGGCTGAGTGGAGTGAATTTGCCCAGGCTGAGTGGAGTGGAGGTGCCCAGGCCGAGTGGAGTGCAGGTTCCCAGGCAGAGTGGGACTGGAAGTGCCCAGGCTGAGTGGAGTGGAAGTGCCCAGGCTGAGTGGAGTGCAGGTTCCCAGGCAGAGTGGGATTGGAAGTGCCGAGGCTGAGTGGAGTGAATGTACCCAGGCTGAGTGGAGTGAATGTGCCCAGGCTGAGTGGATTGGAGGTGCCCAGGCTGAGTGGAGTTGGGGTTCCCTGGCAGAGTGGGATTGGAAGTGCCCAGGCTGAGTGGAGTGAATGCACCCAGGCTGAGTGGAGTGCAGGTGCCCAGGCTGAGTGGAGTGCAGGTTCCCAGGCAGAGTGGGATTGGAAGTGCCCAGGCTGAGTGCAGTGAATTTGCCCAGGCTGAGTGGAGTGGAGGTGCCCAGGCCGAGTGGGACTGGAAGTGCCCAGGCTGAGTGGAGTGGAGGTGCTAGGGCTGAATGGGAGTCAATGTGCCTAGACAGAGTGGAGTGAATGTGCCCGGCCGCCGGAGCCCGAAACGTGCGTTTCCCCATTGCCTTGAATGGGCGCGGAGAGAGGGGGGCGCTTTTTGGCTCGTGGCGCGGGCACCGTTGTGCCAAAGCGTCAAGTGTCACACCTCCCCGTGCTCGGGGCGGCCCCTTGGAGCTAACTGGCTGGGTCGGGAGGGGCTGCGAGGCCGCCCAGGAGAACGGGTCCAAACCGCGTTCCGATCGGACGAGAATTGAGGGCGGGGCACAGTTCCGCGGTTCACTTTCCGCCCGGGCAATGGGCCTATAACTTGCGGCGGGGGGGCTTAAGAGTGGGCCCCCACGAGTCGGGTGGAGAGCCGGGTGTGGAGAGGAGTAGCGGAGGTTCCCAGGCAGAGTGGGAGTGGAGGTTCCTGGGCAGAGTGGGAGTGCAGGTTCCCAGGCAGAGTGGGATTGGAAGTGCCCAGGCTGAGTGGAGTGAATGTGCCCAGGCTGAGTGGAGTGGAGGTGCCCAGGCTGAGTGGAGTGCAGGTTCCCAGGCAGAGTGGGATTGGAAGTCCCCAGGCTGAGTGGAGTGAATATGCCCAGGCTGAGTGGAGTGGAGGTGCCCAGGCTGAGTGGAGTGCAGGTTCCCAGGCAGAGTGGGATTGGAAGTGCCCAGGCTGAGTGGAGTGAATGTGCCCAGGCTGAGTGGAGTGGAGGTGCCCAGGCCGAGTGGAGTGCAGGTGCCCAGGCAGAGTGGAGTGAATGTGCCCAGGCTGAGTGGAGTGAATGTGCCCAGGCTGAGTGGAGAGGAGGAGCCCAGGCTGAGTGGAGTGCAGGTTCCCAGGCAGAGTGGGACTGGAAGTGCCCAGGCTGAGTGGAGTGAATGTACCCAGGCTGAATGGAGTGGAGGTGCCCAGGCTGAGTGGAGTGCAGGTTCCCAGGCAGAGTGGGATTGGAAGTGCCCAGGCCGAGTGGAGTGAATTTGCCCAGGCTGAGTGGAGTGGAGGTGCCCAGGCCGAGAGGAGTGCAGGTTCCCAGGCAGAGTGGGACTGGAAGTGCCCAGGCTGAGTGGAGTGGAGGTGCCCAGGCTGAGTGGAGTGCAGGTTCCCAGGCAGAGTGGGATTGGAAGTGCCCAGGCTGAGTGGTGTGAATGTACCCAGGCTGAGTGGAGTGAATGTGCCCAGGCTGAGTGGAGTGGAGGTGCCCAGGCTGAGTGGAGTTGGGATTCCCTGGCAGAGTGGGACTGGAAGTGCCAAGACTGAGTGGAGTGAATGTGCCCAGGCTGAGTGGAGTGGAGGTGCCCAGGCTGAGTGGAGTGCAGGATCCCAGGCAGAGTGGGATTGGAAGTGGCCAGGCTGAATGGAGTGAATGTACCCAAGCTGAGTGGAGTGGAGGTGCCCAGGCTGAGTGGAGTGCAGGTTCCGAGGCAGAGTGGGACTGGAAGTGCTCAGGCTGAGTGGAGTGAATGTGCCCAGGCTGAATGGGGTGAAGGTGACCAGGCTGAGTGGAGTGCAGGTTCCCAGGCAGAGTGGGACTGGAAGTGCCCAGGCTGAGTGGAGTGAATGTGCCCAGGCGGAGTGGAGTGAATGTGCCCACGCTGAATGGGAGTCAATGTGCCTAGACAGAGTGGAGTGAATGTGCCCGGCCGCCGGAGCCCGAAACGTGCGTTTCCCCATTGCCTTGAATGGGCGCGGAGAGAGGGGGGCGCTTTTTGGCTCGTGGCGCGGGCACCGTTGCGCCAAAGCGTCAAGTGTCACACCTCCCCGTGATCGGGGCGGCCCCTTGGAGCTTACTGGCTGAGTCGGGAGGGGCTGCGAGGCCGCCCAGGAGAACGGGTCCAAACCGCGTTCCGATCGGACGAGAATTGAGGGCGGGGCACAGTTCCGCGGTTCACTTTCCGCCCGGGCAATGGGCCTATAACTTGCGGCGGGGGGGCTAAAGAGTGGGCCCCGCGAGTCGGGTGGAGAGCCGGGTGTGGAGAGGAGTAGCGGAGGTTCCCAGGCAGAGTGGGAGTGCAGGTTCCCAGGCAGAGTGGGATTGGAAGTGCCCAGGCTGAGTGGAGTGAATGTGCCCAGGCTGAGTGGAATGGAAGTGCCCAGGCCGAGTGGAGTGCAGGTTCCCAGGCAGAGTGGGACTGGAAGTGCCCAGGCTGAGTGGAGTGAATGTGCCCAGGCTGAGTGGAGTGGAGGTGCCCAGGCTGAGTGGAGTTGGGGTTCCCTGGCAGAGTGGGACTGGAAGTTCCAAGGCTGAGTGGAGTGAATGTGCCCAGGCTGAGTGGAGTGGAGGTGCCCAGGCTGAGTGGAGTGCAGGTTCCCAGGCAGAGTGGGACTGGAAGTGCCCAGACTGAGTGGAGTGAATGTACCCAGGCTGAATGGAGTGGAGGTGCCCAGGCTGAGTGGAGTGCAGGTTCCCAGGCAGAGTGGGATTGGAAGTGCCCAGGCTGAGTGGAGTGAATGTGCCCAGGCTGAGTGGAGTGGAGGTGCCCAGGCCGAGTGGAGTGGAGGTGCCCAGGCCGAGTGGAGTGCAGGTTCCCAGCAGAGTGGGACTGGAAGTGCCCAGGCGGAGTGGAGTGGAGGTGCCCAGGCTGAATGGGAGTCAATGTGCCTAGACAGAGTGGAGTGAATGTGCCCGGCCGCCGGAGCCCGAAACGTGCGTTTCCCCATTGCCTTGAATGGGCGCGGAGAGAGGGGGGCGCTTTTTGGCTCGTGGCGCGGGCACCGTTGCGCCAAAGCGTCAAGTGTCACAACTCCCCGTGCTCGGGGCGGCCCCTTGGAACTAACTGGCCGGGTCGGGAGGGGCTGCGAGGCCGCCCAGGAGAACGGGTCCAAACCGCGTTCCGATCGGACGAGAATTTAGGGCGGGGCACAGTTCCGCGGTTCACTTTCGGCCCGGGCAAAAGGCCTATAACTTGCGGCGGGGGGGCTTAAGAGTGGGCCCCCGCGAGTCGGGTGGAGAGCCGGGTGTGGAGAGGAGTAGCGGAGGTTCCCAGGGCACAGGTTCCTGGGCAGAGTGGGACTGGAAGTGCCTAGGCTGAGTGGAGTGAATGTGCCCAGGCTGAGTGGAGTGAATGTGCCCAGGCTGAGTGGAGTGAATGTGCCCAGGCTGAGTGGATTGGAGGTGCCCAGGCTGAGTGGAGTGCAGGTTCCCAGGCAGAGTGGGACTGGAAGTGCCCAGGCTGAGTGGAGTGAATGTGCCCAGGCTGAATGGAGTGGAGGTGCCCAGGCTGAGCGGAGTGCAGGTTCCCAGGCTGAGTGGAGTGAATGTGCCCAGGCTGAGTGGAGTGGAGGTGCCCAGGCTGAGTGGAGTTGGGGTTCCCTGGCAGAGTGGGACTGGAAGTGCCAAGGCTGAGTGGAGTGAATGTGCCCAGGCTGAGTGGACTGGAAGTGCCCAGGCTGAGTGGAGTGAATGTGCCCAGGCTGAGTGGAGTGGAGGTGCCCAGGCTGAGTGGAGTTGGGGTTCCCTGGCAGAGTGGGACTGGAAGTGCCAAGGCTGAGTGGAGTGAATGTGCCCAGGCTGAGTGGAGTGGAGGTGCCCAGGCTGAGTGGAGTGCAGGTTCCCAGGCAGAGTGGGACTGGAAGTGCCCAGGCTGAGTGGAGTGAATGTACCCAGGCTGAATGGAGTGGAGGTGCCCAGGCCGAGTGGAGTGCAGGTTCCCAGGCAGAGTGGGACTGGAAGTGCCCTGGCTGAGTGGAGTGGAAGTGCCCAGGCTGAGTGGAGTGCAGGTTCCCAGGCAGAGTGGGATTGGAAGTGCCGAGGCTGAGTGGAGTGAATGTACCCAGGCTGAGTGGAGTGAATGTGCCAAGGCTGAGTGGAGTGAATGTGCCCAGGCTGAGTGGAGTGGAGGTGCCCAGGCTGAGTGGAGTGCAGGTTCCCAGGCAGAGTGGAGTGAATGTACCCAGGCTGAGTGGAGTGCAGGTGCCCAGGCTGAGTGGAGTGCAGGTTCCCAGGCAGAGTGGGATTGGAAGTGCCCAGGCTGAGTGGAGTGGAGGTGCCCAGGCTGAATGGGAGTCAATGTGCCTAGACAGAGTGGAGTGAATGTGCCCGGCCGCCGGAGCCCGAAACGTGCGTTTCCCCATTGCCTTGAATGGGCTCGGAGAGAGGGGGGCGCTTTTTGGCTCGTGGCGCGGGCACCGTTGCGCCAAAGCGTCAAGTGTCACACCTCCCCGTGCTCGGGGCGGCCCCTTGGAGCTTACTGGCTGGGTCGGGAAGGGCTGCGAGGCCGCCCAGGAGAACGGGTCTAAACCGCTTTCCGATCGGACGAGAATTGAGGGCGGGGCACAGTTCCGCGGTTCACTTTCCGCCCGGGCAATGGGCCTATAACTTGCGGCGGGGGGGCTTAAGAGTGGGCCCCCGCGAGTCGGGTGGGAGCCGGGTGTGGAGAGGAGTAGCGGAGGTTCCCAGGCAGAGTGGGAGTGGAGGTTCCTGGGCAGAGTGGGACTGGAAGTGCCCAGGCTGAGTGGAGTGAATGTGCCCAGGCTGAGGGGAGTGGAGGTGCCCAGGCTGAGTGGAGTTGGGGTTCCCTGGCAGAGTGGGACTGGAAGTGCCAAGGCTGAGTGGAGTGAATGTGCCCAGGCTGAGTGGAGTGGAGGTGACCAGGCTGAGTGGAGTTGGGGTTCCCTGGCAGAGTGGGACTGGAAGTGCCAAGGCTGAGTGGAGTGAATGTGCCCAGGCTGAGTGGAGTAGAGGTGCCCAGGCTGAGTGGAGTGCAGGTTCCCAGGCAGAGTGGGATTGGAAGTGCCCAGGCTGAATGGAGTGAATGTACCCAGGCTGAGTGGAGTGGAGGTGCCCAGGCCGAGTGGAGTGCAGGTTCCAAGGCAGAGTGGGACTGGAAGTGCCCAGGCTGAGTGGAGTGAAGGTGCCCAGGCTGAATGGAGTGGAGGTGCCCAGGCTGAGTGGAGTGCAGGTTCCCAGGCAGAGTGGGATTGGAAGTGCCCAGGCTGAGTGGAGTGAATGTGCCCAGGCTGAGTGGAGTGCAGGTTCCCAGGCAGAGTGGAGTGAATGTGCCCAGGCTGAGTGGAGTGGAGGTGCCCAGGCTGAGTGGAGTTGGGGTTCCCTGGCAGAGTGGGATTGGAAGTGCCAAGGCTGAGTGGAGTGAATGTGCCCAGGCTGAGTGGAGTGGAGGTGCCCAGGCTGAGTGGAGTGCAGGTTCCCAGGCAGAGTGGGATTGGAAGTGCCCAGGCTGAGTGGAGTGAATGTGCCCAGGCTGAGTGGAGTGCAGGTGTCCAGGCTGAGTGGAGTGGAGGTTCCCAGGCAGAGTGGGATTGGAAGTGCCCAGGCTGAGTGGAGTGAATGTGCCCAGGCTGAGTGGAGTGGAGGTGCCCAGGCCGAGTGGAGTGCAGGTTCCCAGGCAGAGTGGGACTGGAAGTGCCCTGGCGGAGTGGAGTGAATGTGCCCAGGCTGAATGGGAGTCAATGTGCCTAGACAGAGTGGAGTGAATGTGCCCGGCCGCCAGAGCCCGATACGTGCGTTTCCCCATTGCCTTGAATGGGCGCTGAGAGAGGGGGGCGCTTTTTGGCTCGTGGCGCGGGCACCGTTGCGCAAACGCGTCAAGTGTCACACCTCCCCGTGCTCGGGGCGGCCCCTTGGAGCTAACTGGCCTGGTCGGGAGGGGCTACGAGGCCGCCCAGGAGAACGGGTCCAAACCGCGTTCCGATCGGACGAGAATTGAGGGCGGGGCACAGTTCCGCGGTTCACTTTCCGCCCGGGCAAAGGGCCTATAACTTGCGGCGGGGGGACTAAAGAGTGGGCCCCCGCGAGTCGGGTGGAGAGCCGGGGGTGGAGAGGAGTAGCGGAGGTTCCCAGGCAGAGTGGGAGTGCAGGTTCCCAGGCACAGTGGGATTGGAAGTGCCCAGGCTGAGTGGAGTGAATGTGCCCAGGCTGAGTGGAATGGAAGTGCCCAGGCCGAGTGGAGTGCAGGTTCCCAGGCTGAGTGGGACTGGAAGTGCCCAGGCTGAGTGGAGTGAATGTGCCCAGGCTGAGTGGAGTGGAGGTGCCCAGGCTGAGTGGAGTTGGGGTTCCCTGGCAGAGTGGGACTGGAAGTTCCAAGGCTGAGTGGAGTGAATGTGCCCAGGCTGAGTGGAGTGGAGGTGCCCAGGCTGAGTGGAGTGCAGGTTCCCAGGCAGAGTGGGACTGGAAGTGCCCTGGCGGAGTGGAGTGAATGTGCCCAGGCTGAATGGAGTGGAGGTGCCCAGGCTGAGTGGAGTGCAGGTTCCCAGGCAGAGTGGGATTGGAAGTGCCCAGGCTGAGTGGAGTGAATGTGCCCAGGCTGAGTGGAGTGGAGGTGCCCAGGCCGAGTGGAGTGCAGGTTCCCAGGCAGAGTGGGACTGGAAGTGCCCAGTCGGAGTGGAGTGAATGTGCCCAGGCTGAATGGGAGTCAATGTGCCTAGACAGAGTGGAGTTAATGTGCCTGGCTGCCGGAGCCCGAAACGTGCGTTTCCCCATTGCCTTGAATGGGCGCTGAGAGAGGGGGGCGCTTTTTGGCTCGTGGCGCGGGCACCGTTGCGCAAAAGCGTCAAGTGTCACACCTCCCCGTGCTCGGGGCGGCCCCTTGGAGCTAACTGGCCTGGTCGGGAGGGGCTACGAGGCCGCCCAGGAGAACGGGTCCAAACCGCGTTCCGATCGGACGAGAATTGAGGGCGGGGCACAGTTCCGCGGTTCACTTTCCGCCCGGGCAAAGGGCCTATAACTTGCGGCGGGGGGGCTAAAGAGTGGGCCCCCGCGAGTCGGGTGGAGAGCCGGGGGTGGAGAGGAGTAGCGGAGGTTCCCAGGCAGAGTGGGAGTGCAGGTTCCCAGGCAGAGTGGGATTGGAAGTGCCCAGGCTGAGTGGAGTGAATGTGCCCAGGCTGAGTGGAATGGAAGTGCCCAGGCCGAGTGGAGTGCAGGTTCCCAGGCTGAGTGGGACTGGAAGTGCCCAGGCTGAGTGGAGTGAATGTGCCCAGGCTGAGTGGAGTGGAGGTGCCCAGGCTGAGTGGAGTTGGGGTTCCCTGGCAGAGTGGGACTGGAAGTTCCAAGGCTGAGTGGAGTGAATGTGCCCAGGCTGAGTGGAGTGGAGGTGCCCAGGCTGAGTGGAGTGCAGGTTCCCAGGCAGAGTGGGACTGGAAGTGCCCAGACTGAGTGGAGTGAATGTACCCAGGCTGAATGGAGTGGAGGTGCCCAGGCTGAGTGGAGTGCAGGTTCCCAGGCAGAGTGGGATTGGAAGTGCCCAGGCTGAGTGGAGTGAATGTGCCCAGGCTGAGTGGAGTGGAGGTGCCCAGGCCGAGTGGAGTGGAGGTGCCCAGGCCGAGTGGAGTGCAGGTTCCCAGCAGAGTGGGACTGGAAGTGCCCAGGCGGAGTGGAGTGGAGGTGCCCAGGCTGAATGGGAGTCAATGTGCCTAGACAGAGTGGAGTGAATGTGCCCGGCCGCCGGAGCCCGAAACGTGCGTTTCCCCATTGCCTTGAATGGGCGCGGAGAGAGGGGGGCGCTTTTTGGCTCGTGGCGCGGGCACCGTTGCGCCAAAGCGTCAAGTGTCACAACTCCCCGTGCTCGGGGCGGCCCCTTGGAACTAACTGGCCGGGTCGGGAGGGGCTGCGAGGCCGCCCAGGAGAACGGGTCCAAACCGCGTTCCGATCGGACGAGAATTTAGGGCGGGGCACAGTTCCGCGGTTCACTTTCGGCCCGGGCAAAAGGCCTATAACTTGCGGCGGGGGGGCTTAAGAGTGGGCCCCCGCGAGTCGGGTGGAGAGCCGGGTGTGGAGAGGAGTAGCGGAGGTTCCCAGGGCACAGGTTCCTGGGCAGAGTGGGACTGGAAGTGCCTAGGCTGAGTGGAGTGAATGTGCCCAGGCTGAGTGGAGTGAATGTGCCCAGGCTGAGTGGAGTGAATGTGCCCAGGCTGAGTGGATTGGAGGTGCCCAGGCTGAGTGGAGTGCAGGTTCCCAGGCAGAGTGGGACTGGAAGTGCCCAGGCTGAGTGGAGTGAATGTGCCCAGGCTGAATGGAGTGGAGGTGCCCAGGCTGAGCGGAGTGCAGGTTCCCAGGCTGAGTGGAGTGAATGTGCCCAGGCTGAGTGGAGTGGAGGTGCCCAGGCTGAGTGGAGTTGGGGTTCCCTGGCAGAGTGGGACTGGAAGTGCCAAGGCTGAGTGGAGTGAATGTGCCCAGGCTGAGTGGACTGGAAGTGCCCAGGCTGAGTGGAGTGAATGTGCCCAGGCTGAGTGGAGTGGAGGTGCCCAGGCTGAGTGGAGTTGGGGTTCCCTGGCAGAGTGGGACTGGAAGTGCCAAGGCTGAGTGGAGTGAATGTGCCCAGGCTGAGTGGAGTGGAGGTGCCCAGGCTGAGTGGAGTGCAGGTTCCCAGGCAGAGTGGGACTGGAAGTGCCCAGGCTGAGTGGAGTGAATGTACCCAGGCTGAATGGAGTGGAGGTGCCCAGGCCGAGTGGAGTGCAGGTTCCCAGGCAGAGTGGGACTGGAAGTGCCCTGGCTGAGTGGAGTGGAAGTGCCCAGGCTGAGTGGAGTGCAGGTTCCCAGGCAGAGTGGGATTGGAAGTGCCGAGGCTGAGTGGAGTGAATGTACCCAGGCTGAGTGGAGTGAATGTGCCAAGGCTGAGTGGAGTGAATGTGCCCAGGCTGAGTGGAGTGGAGGTGCCCAGGCTGAGTGGAGTGCAGGTTCCCAGGCAGAGTGGAGTGAATGTACCCAGGCTGAGTGGAGTGCAGGTGCCCAGGCTGAGTGGAGTGCAGGATCCCAGGCAGAGTGGGATTGGAAGTGCCCAGGCTGAGTGGAGTGGAGGTGCCCAGGCTGAATGGGAGTCAATGTGCCTAGACAGAGTGGAGTGAATGTGCCCGGCCGCCGGAGCCCGAAACGTGCGTTTCCCCATTGCCTTGAATGGGCTCGGAGAGAGGGGGGCGCTTTTTGGCTCGTGGCGCGGGCACCGTTGCGCCAAAGCGTCAAGTGTCACACCTCCCCGTGCTCGGGGCGGCCCCTTAAAGCTTACTGGCTGGGTCGGGAAGGGCTGCGAGGCCGCCCAGGAGAACGGGTCTAAACCGCTTTCCGATCGGACGAGAATTGAGGGCGGGGCACAGTTCCGCGGTTCACTTTCCGCCCGGGCAATGGGCCTATAACTTGCGGCGGGGGGGCTTAAGAGTGGGCCCCCGCGAGTCGGGTGGAGAGCCGGGTGTGGAGAGGAGTAGCGGAGGTTCCCAGGCAGAGTGGGAGTGGAGGTTCCTGGGCAGAGTGGGACTGGAAGTGCCCAGGCTGAGTGGAGTGAATGTGCCCAGGCTGAGGGGAGTGGAGGTGCCCAGGCTGAGTGGAGTTGGGGTTCCCTGGCAGAGTGGGACTGGAAGTGCCAAGGCTGAGTGGAGTGAATGTGCCCAGGCTGAGTGGAGTGGAGGTGACCAGGCTGAGTGGAGTTGGGGTTCCCTGGCAGAGTGGGACTGGAAGTGCCAAGGCTGAGTGGAGTGAATGTGCCCAGGCTGAGTGGAGTAGAGGTGCCCAGGCTGAGTGGAGTGCAGGTTCCCAGGCAGAGTGGGATTGGAAGTGCCCAGGCTGAATGGAGTGAATGTACCCAGGCTGAGTGGAGTGGAGGTGCCCAGGCCGAGTGGAGTGCAGGTTCCAAGGCAGAGTGGGACTGGAAGTGCCCAGGCTGAGTGGAGTGAAGGTGCCCAGGCTGAATGGAGTGGAGGTGCCCAGGCTGAGTGGAGTGCAGGTTCCCAGGCAGAGTGGGATTGGAAGTGCCCAGGCTGAGTGGAGTGAATGTGCCCAGGCTGAGTGGAGTGCAGGTTCCCAGGCAGAGTGGAGTGAATGTGCCCAGGCTGAGTGGAGTGGAGGTGCCCAGGCTGAGTGGAGTTGGGGTTCCCTGGCTGAATGGGAGTCAATGTGCCTAGACAGAGTGGAGTTAATGTGCCTGGCTGCCGGAGCCCGAAACGTGCGTTTCCCCATTGCCTTGAATGGGCGCTGAGAGAGGGGGGCGCTTTTTGGCTCGTGGCGCGGGCACCGTTGCGCAAAAGCGTCAAGTGTCACACCTCCCCGTGCTCGGGGCGGCCCCTTGGAGCTAACTGGCCTGGTCGGGAGGGGCTACGAGGCCGCCCAGGAGAACGGGTCCAAACCGCGTTCCGATCGGACGAGAATTGAGGGCGGGGCACAGTTCCGCGGTTCACTTTCCGCCCGGGCAAAGGGCCTATAACTTGCGGCGGGGGGGCTAAAGAGTGGGCCCCCGCGAGTCGGGTGGAGAGCCGGGGGTGGAGAGGAGTAGCGGAGGTTCCCAGGCAGAGTGGGAGTGCAGGTTCCCAGGCAGAGTGGGATTGGAAGTGCCCAGGCTGAGTGGAGTGAATGTGCCCAGGCTGAGTGGAATGGAAGTGCCCAGGCCGAGTGGAGTGCAGGTTCCCAGGCAGAGTGGGACTGGAATTGCCCAGGCTGAGTGGAGTGAATGTGCCCAGGCTGAGTGGAGTGGAGGTGCCCAGGCTGAGTGGAGTTGGGGTTCCCTGGCAGAGTGGGACTGGAAGTTCCAAGGCTGAGTGGAGTGAATGTGCCCAGGCTGAGTGGAGTGGAGGTGCCCAGGCTGAGTGGAGTGCAGGTTCCCAGGCAGAGTGGGACTGGAAGTGCCCAGACTGAGTGGAGTGAATGTACCCAGGCTGAATGGAGTGGAGGTGCCCAGGCTGAGTGGAGTGCAGGTTCCCAGGCAGAGTGGGATTGGAAGTGCCCAGGCTGAGTGGAGTGAATGTGCCCAGGCTGAGTGGAGTGGAGGTGCCCAGGCCGAGTGGAGTGCAGGTTCCCAGGCAGAGTGGGACTGGAAGTGCCCAGTCGGAGTGGAGTGAATGTGCCCAGGCTGAATGGGAGTCAATGTGCCTAGACAGAGTGGAGTTAATGTGCCTGGCTGCCGGAGCCCGAAACGTGCGTTTCCCCATTGCCTTGAATGGGCGCTGAGAGAGGGGGTCGCTTTTTGGCTCATGGCGCGGGCACCGTTGCGCAAAAGCGTCAAGTGTCACACCTCCCCGTGCTCGAGGCGGCCCCTTGGAGCTAACTGGCCGGGTCGGGAGGGGCTACGAGGCCGCCCAGGAGAACGGGTCCAAACCGCGTTCCGATCGGACGAGAATTGAGGGCGGGGCACAGTTCCGCGGTTCACTTTCCGCCCGGGCAAAGGGCCTATAACTTGCGGCGGGGGGGCCAAAGAGTGGGCCCCCGCGAGTCGGGTGGAGAGCCGGGTGTGGAGAGGAGTAGCGGAGGTTCCCAGGCAGAGTGGGAGTGCAGGTTCCCAGGCAGAGTGGGACTGGAAGTGCCCAGGCTGAGTGGAGTGAATGTACCCAGGCTGAATGGAGTGGAGGTGCCCAGGCTGAGTGGAGTGCAGGTTCCCAGGCAGAGTGGGACTGGAAGTGCCCAGGCTGAGTGGAGTGAATGTACCCAGGCTGAATGGAGTGGAGGTGCCCAGGATGAGTGGAGTGCAGGTTCCCAGGCAGAGTGGGATTGGAAGTGCCCAGGCTGAGTGGAGTGAATGTGCCCAGGCTGAGTGGAGTGGAGGTGCCCAGGCCGAGTGGAGTGCAGGTTCCGAGGCAGAGTGGGATTGGAAGTGCCCAGGCTGAGTGGAGTGAATGTGCTCAGGCTGAGTGGAGTGGAGGTGCCCAGGCCGAGTGGAGTGCAGGTTCCGAGGCAGAGAGGGACTGGAAGTGCCCAGGCTGAGTGGAGTGAATGTGCCCAGGCTCAGTGGAGTGGAGGTGCCAAGGCTGAGTGGAGTGCAGGTTCCCAGGCAGAGTAGGATTGGAAGTGCCCAGGCTGAGTGGAGTGAATGTGCCCAGGCTGAGTGGAGTGGACGTGCCCAGGCCGAGTGGAGTGGAGGTGCCCAGGCCGAGTGGAGTGCAGGTTCCCAGGCAGAGTGGGACTGGAAGTGCCCAGGCGGAGTGGAGTGGAGGTGCCCAGGCTGAATGGGAGTCAATGTGCCTAGACAGAGTGGAGTGAATGTGCCCGGCCGCCGGAGCCCGAAACGTGCTTTTCCCCATTGCCTTGAATGGGCGCGGAGAGAGGGGGGCGCTTTTTGGCTCGTGGCGCGGGCACCGTTGCGCCAAAGCGTCAAGTGTCACAACTCCCCGTGCTCGGGGCGGCCTTTTGGAACTAACTGGCCGGGTCGGGAGGGGCTGCGAGGCCGCCCAGGAGAACGGGTCCAAACCGCGTTCCGATCGGACGAGAATTTAGGGCGGGGCACAGTTCCGCGGTTCACTTTCGGCCCGGGCAAAAGGCCTATAACTTGCGGCGGGGGGGCTTAAGAGTGGGCCCCCGTGAGTCGGGTGGAGAGCCGGGTGTGGAGAGGAGTAGCGGAGGTTCCCAGGGCACAGGTTCCTGGGCAGAGTGGGACTGGAAGTGTCTAGGCTGAGTGGAGTGAATGTGCCCAGGCTGAGTGGAGTGAATGTGCCCAGGCTGAGTGGAGTGAATGTGCCCAGGCTGAGTGGATTGGAGGTGCCCAGGCTGAGTGGAGTTGGGGTTCCCTGGCAGAGTGGGACTGGAAGTGCCAAGGCTGAGTGGAGTGAATGTGCCCAGGCTGAGTGGAGTGGAGGTGCCCAGGCTGAGTGGAGTGCAGGTTCCCAGGCAGAGTGGGACTGGAAGTGCCCAGGCTGAGTGGAGTGAATTTGCCCAGGCTGAGTGGAGTGGAGGTGGACAGGCCGAGAGGAGTGCAGGCTCCCAGGCAGAGTGGGACTGGAAGTGCCCAGGCTGAGTGGAGTGGAGGTGCCCAGGCTGAGTGGAGTGCAGGTTCCCAGGCAGAGTGGGATTGGAAGTGCCCAGGCTGAGTGGAGAGAATGTACCCAGGCTGAGTTGAGTGAATGTGCCCAGGCTGAGTTGAGTGGAGTTGGGGTTCCCTGGCTGAGTGGAGTTGGGGTTCCCTGGCAGAGTGGGACTGGAAGTGACAAGGCTGAGTGGAGTGAATGTGCCCAGGCTGAGTGGGATTGGAAGTGCCCAGGCTGAATGGAGTGAATGTACCCAGGCTGAGTAGAGTGGAGGTGCCCAGGCTGAGTGGAGTGCAGGTTCCCAGGGAGAGTGGGACTGGAAGTGCTCAGGCTGAGTGGAGTGAATGTGCCCAGGCTGAGTGGAGTGGAGGTGCCCAGACTGAGTGGAGTGCAGGTTCCCAGGCAGAGTGGGATTGGAAGTGCCCATGCTGAGTGGAGTGAATGTGCCCAGGCTGAGTGGAGTGGAGGTGCCCAGGCTGAGTGGGACTGGAAGTGCCCAGGCTGAGTGGAGTGAATGTGCCCAGGCTGAGTGGAGTGGAGGTGCCCAGACTGAGTGGAGTGCAGGTTCCCAGGCAGAGTGGGACTGGAAGTGCCCAGGCTGAGTGGAGTGAATGTGCCCAGGCTGAGTGGAGTGAATGTGCCCAGGCTGAGTGGAGTGAATGCGCCCAGGCTGAGTGGAGAGGAGGAGCCCAGGCTGAGTGGAGTGCAGGTTCCCAGGCTGAGTGGGATTGGAAGTGCCCAGGCTGAGTGGAGTGAATGTGCCCAGGCTGAGTGGAGTGGAGGTGCCCAGGTCGAGTGGAGTGCAGGTTCCCAGGCAGAGTGGGACTGGAAGTGCCCAGGCTGAGTGGAGTGAATGTGCCCAGGCTGAGTGGAGTGAATGTGCCCAGGCTGAGTGGAGAGGAGGAGCCCAGGCTGAGTGGAGTGCAGGTTCCCAGGCAGAGTGGGATTGGAAGTGCCCAGGCTGAGTGGAGTGAATGTGCCCAGGCTGAGTGGAGTGGAGGTGCCCAGGTCGAGTGGAGTGCAGGTTCCCAGGCAGAGTGGGACTGGAAGTGCCCAGGCTGAGTGGAGTGAATGTGCCCAGGCTGAGTGGAGTGAATGTGCCCAGGCTGAGTGGAGTGAATGTGCCCAGGCTGAGTGGAGTGAATGTGCCCAGGCTGAGTGGAGAGGAGGAGCCAAGGCTGAGTGGAGTGCAGGTTCCCAGGCAGAGTGGGACTGGAAGTGCCCAGGCTGAGTGGAGTGAATGTACCCAGGTTGAATGGAGTGGAGGTGCCCAGGCTGAGTGGAGTGCAGGTTCCCAGGCAGAGTGGGATTGGAAGTGCCCAGGCCGAGTGGAGTGAATTTGCCCAGGCTGAGTGGAGTGGAGGTGCCCAGGCCGAGAGGAGTGCAGGTTCCCAGGCAGAGTGGGACTGGAAGTGCCCAGGCTGAGTGGAGTGGAGGTGCCCAGGCTGAGTGGAGTGCAGGTTCCCAGGCAGAGTGGGATTGGAAGTGCCCAGGCTGAGTGGAGTGAATGTACCCAGGCTGAGTGGAGTGAATGTGCCCAGGCTGAGTGGAGTGGAGGTTCCCAGGCTGAGTGGAGTTGGGATTCCCTGGCAGAGTGGGACTGGAAGTGCCAAGGCTGAGTGGAGTGAATGTGCCCAGGCTGAGTGGAGTGGAGGTGACCAGGCTGAGTGGAGTTGGGGTTCCCTGGCAGAGTGGGATTGGAAGTGCCCAGGCTGAGTGGAGTGAATGTGCCCAGGCTGAGTGGAGTGGAGGTGCCCAGGCTGAGTGGAGTGCAGGTTCCGAGGCAAAGTGGGATTGGAAGTGCCCAGGCTGAGTGGAGTGAATGTGCCCAGGCTGAGTGGAGTGGAGGTGCCCAGGCTGAGTGGAGTGCAGGTTCCCAGGCAGAGTGGGATTGGAAGTGCCCAGGCTGAGTGGAGTGAATGTGCCCAGGCTGAGTGGAGTGGAGGTGCCCAGGCCGAGTGGAGTGCAGGTTCCCAGGCTGAGTGGGACTGGAAGTGCCCAGGCTGAGTGGAGTGATTGTGCCCAGGCTGAGTGGAGTGAATGTGCCCAGGCTGAGTGGAGTGAATGTGCCCAGGCTGAGTGGAGAGGAGGAGCCCAGGCTGAGTGGAGTGCCGGTTCCCAGGCAGAGTGGGACTGGAAGTGCCCAGGCTGAGTGGAGTGAATGTACCCAGGCTGAGTGGAGTGGAGGTGCCCAGGCTGAGTGGAGTGCAGGTTCCCAGGCAGAGTGGGATTGGAAGTCCCCAGGCTGAGTGGAGTGAATGTGCCCAGGCTGAGTGGAGTGGAGGTGCCCAGGCTGAGTGGAGTGCAGGTTCCCAGGCAGAGTGGGATTGGAAGTGCCCAGGCTGAGTGGAGTGAATGTGCCCAGGCTGAGTGGAGTGGAGGTGCGCAGGCCGAGTGGAGTGCAGGTTCCCAGGCAGAGTGGGACTGGAAGTGCCCAGGCTGAGTGGAGTGAATGTGCCCAGGCTGAGTGGAGTGAATGTACCCAGGCTGAATGGAGTGTAGGTGCCCAGGCTGAGTGGAGTGCAGGTTCCCAGGCAGAGTGGGATTGGAAGTGCCCAGGCCGAGTGGAGTGAATTTGCCCAGGCTGAGTGGAGTGGAGGTGCCCAGGCCGAGAGGAGTGCAGGTTCCCAGGCAGAGTGGGACTGGAAGTGCCCAGGCTGAGTGGAGTGAATGTGCCCAGGCTGAGTGGAGTGAATGTGCCCAGGCTGAGTGGAGTGAATGTGCCCAGGCTGAGTGGAGAGGAGGAGCCAAGGCTGAGTGGAGTGCAGGTTCCCTGGCAGAGTGGGATTGGAAGTGCCCAGGCTGAGTGGAGTGAATGTACCCAGGCTGAGTGGAGTGCAGGTGCCCAGGCTGAGTGGAGTGCAGGTTCCCAGGCAGAGTGGGATTGGAAGTGCCCAGGCTGAGTGCAGTGAATTTGCCCAGGCTGAGTGGAGTGGAGGTGCCCAGGCCGAGTGGAGTGCAGGTTCCCAGGCAGAGTGGGACTGGAAGTGCCCAGGCTGAGTGGAGTGGAGGTGCCCAGGCTGAATGGGAGTCAATGTGCCTAGACAGAGTGGAGTGAATGTGCCCGGCCGCCGGAGCCCGAAACGTGCGTTTCCCCATTGCCTTGAATGGGCGCGGAGAGAGGGGGGCGCTTTTTGGCTCGCGGCGCGGGCACCGTTGCGCCAAAGCGTCAAGTGTCACACCTCCCCCTGCTCGGGGCGGCCCCTTGGAGCTTACTGGCTGGGTCGGGAAGGGCTGCGAGGCCGCCCAGGAGAACGGGCCCAAACCGCTTTCCGATCGGACGAGAATTGAGGGCGGGGCACAGTTCCGCGGTTCACTTTCCGCCCGGGCAATGGGCCTATAACTTGCGGCGGGGGCGCTTAAGAGTGGGCCCCCGCGAGTCGGGTGGAGAGCCGGGTGTGGAGAGGAGTAGCGGAGGTTCCCAGGCAGAGTGGGAGTGGAGGTTCCTGGGCAGAGTGGGACTGGAAGTGCCCAGGCTGAGTGGAGTGAATGTGCCCAGGCTGAGGGGAGTGGAGGTGCCCAGGCTGAGTGGAGTTGGGGTTCCCTGGCAGAGTGGGACTGGAAGTGCCAAGGCTGAGTGGAGTGAATGTGCCCAGGCTGAGTGGAGTGGAGGTGACCAGGCTGAGTGGAGTTGGGGTTCCCTGGCAGAGTGGGACTGGAAGTGCCAAGGCTGAGTGGAGTGAATGTGCCCAGGCTGAGTGGAGTGGAGGTGCCCAGGCTGAGTGGAGTGCAGGTGCCCAGGCAGAGTGGGATTGGAAGTGCCCAGGCTGAATGGAGTGAATGTACCCAGGCTGAGTGGAGTGGAGGTGCCCAGGCCGAGTGGAGTGCAGTTTCCAAGGCAGAGTGGGACTGGAAGTGCCCAGGATGAGTGGAGTGAAGGTGCCCAGGCTGAATGGAGTGGAGGTGCCCAGGCTGAGTGGAGTGCAGGTTCCCAGGCAGAGTGGGACTGGAAATGTCCAGGCTGAGTGGAGTGAAAGTGCCCAGGCTGAGTGGAGTGGAGGTGCCCAGGCTGAGTGGAGTTGGGGTTCCCTGGCAGAGTGGGACTGGAAGTGCCAAGGCTGAGTGGAGTGAATGTGCCCAGGCTGAGTGGAGTGGAGGTGCCCAGGCTGAGTGGAGTGCAGGTTCCCAGGCAGAGTGGGACTGGAAGTGCCAAGGCTGAGTGGAGTGAATGTGCCCAGGCTCAGTGGAGTGGAGGTGCTCAGACTGAGTGGAGTGCAGGTTCCCAGGCAGAGTGGGATTGGAAGTGCCCATGCTGAGTGGAGTGAATGTGCCCAGGCTGAGTGGAGTGGAGGTGCCCAGGCTGAGTGGAGTGCAGGTTCCCAGGCAG
>NW_026890373.1:0-3000 GCF_963514075.1 Conger conger
TCACAAAGTGCTTCACAATATAATAAACATGGATAAAACATGATTAATAAATAAATTACAGACACAGCACAAAACAGAACTAGACAAAAGCCAATCTGAATAGATGGGTCTTAAGCTGCTTCTTAAAGGTGATAAGACAGAGTCCACAGGTTGAAAGGGAGGCAATTCATTGAATTACATTTCCTTTTGCTGATGCTTTTATCTGAAGCGACATACAAAAAGATTTCAAATGCTCGACTACCATTTGTTTTTAGTCTGGACACAGTGCTACAGCCAAACCCCTATCCACACTACCATGGTGGAACAAGATGGATCCTAACCTGAACAAATGCCACCAAACAGAAAAGTCCAAATCAAAATACAAAGAACAACATTTCAATTTAATAAAAAAATGGATAAAGGGTAGTGGCAAGTTGACAGAATGGTCTAATCACAAGACAGGCCAACTAAACTATTTATAATTCTAGTATGAGACTGTATGTGAGTTTGAGTCTGTGTGTGTGTGAGAGACAGAGTGAAGTTGTTTGCTGGAGCTTTTTTGGGTTGAGTGTTATGTGTCTCTCCCACCCCCCCCCCAGTAACCTGCAGCCTTATCTGCATAAGAATGTGTCGGTGTACGTCTGCAACCCATACCACTGGGACAGTGTGGGTCACGAGGTCTTCCAGTACCTGATGGAGACCATACTGGGGTTCCTCCTGCCCTTCCTCATCATCATCCTCTGCTACTCTTCCATCATCTACCGCCTCCGCAGCGCCATGTTCCAGCGCAAGGGCCGGGGGAACCGACTCATCCTCATCATCCTCAGCGCTTTCATCATCTGCTGGCTGCCCTATCACATCATCAATATCCTTCAGGTGAATATGTGTGTGTGTGTGCGTATGTGTGTGTGTGTGTGTGTGTGAGTGTGTGTGTGTGTGTGTGTATGTGTGTATGTGTGTGTGTGTCAGTGTGTGTGTGTGTATGTGTGTGTGTGTGTGCGTGTGTGTGTGAGTGTGGGTGTGTGTGTGTGTGTGTGTGTGTCAGTGTGTGTCAGTGTGTGTCAGTGTGTGTGTATGTGTGTGTGTATGTGTGTGTGTGTGTGTGTGTGTGTGTGTGTGAGTGTGGGTGTGTGTGTGTGTGTGTGTATGTGTGTGAGAGTGTGTGTGTAACCTAATCTTACCCTAATCAAAAATTTTATAATTTCAAAAATTATTTTACAGTTTTTTACAATCGTTTTCACACTTGTCTCAATACCATGTCCACTTTTTCAAAACACTTAACACATTCACCATATCATTAGACTATGAGAACTAAACTGTGGATATTTTTGCATTGCTTTCATACTAAAGGCATTCAATCACCACTTCTTCCAAAATTTGTGAATACCTCTCTCAGTCAGTGTTCACTACCAGCAAAAGTTTGTAAAATACAGCAAATTTTGCAGACATTTAGATACTCTGTTCAAAACAGTTAACTTTCAGTTCAAAACCCAATAAAATTCTGATCATTGTGGAAGGAAATATGCTGTATTTTGGCAGATAAATGAAACTATATGCTTGAAATACGAAAGACAGATCATTCTGATTTGAGCAGAAAGTATATTCAGTTTATTCAATTTTTTTTGTTACTATCTATACAAAAGTGATCATACTTGCATTGAAATGTGCATGTATATAGGGTAAATATAGATGTAGTTGTCACTGAAGAGATTTTTCCGCTATTGCTGCTGTATATGTACTGCTGAAACACCTGGCTGTCATTTCAGTGAACAACCTACCCAGGTGTTTGTTATTTGTGCCCCGTTACCACAAATACAAAAGGGGCCATCTTTGGATTGGCATTTGAATTCTTTAGCCTTGGAGGGGAAAATGGATGCAGCCAGAGGCAGAGGAAGAAGACGTTGTGGAAGAGCAAGAACAGTTGTGTCTGATGAAATCAGAGCCACAGTCATTTGTAAATCATGGTCTGTCCCTGAGGGAAGCAGGTTCAGGGTTCAACCAAACTTGTCTAGATCCACAGTGGCTTCAATAGTGAGGATTTTCAGGCAAACCAACAGGTACTATATAGTATTTGCAGCATTCTGACTGAAGGGAGTTCAATTGATGAGTATATTACAGCAGTACTGTGATTTGAGAAGTCTCCAGAAAAAGCAGATGTATCAATGTACATTTGTCTTTGATACATTACAGGACCCAGCGGTTACCTCACAAAGTCACACAGGGGGAAGGGGAAGAATGTTTACGCCTCAACAGGAGGATACAATAGTTGGGATGGTCATTGTTAACAACAGCATCGGGCTAAGAGAAATATGCAACAACATAATCGCAGACAACAACATATTTCCAAACACTGACAGTGTAAGCACTACAACCATTTCAAGAGTGCTACAGAAACATCAGATCAGGATGAAACGGTTGTACACTGTCCCCTTTGACAGGAACTCTGAGGGTGTCAAGGAACTCAGATACCAATAAGAAGTTTATGAAGGTATATGTGAAGGTTTAGGACCACCACCCACATTACATTACATTACATTATTGGCATTTGGCAGACGCTCTTATCCAGAGCGACGTACAACAAAGTGCATATCCATAACCAGGGATAAGTTCGCTGAAAGACCCTAGAGCATGGGTGTCAAACTCTGCCCCGCGGGCCAAATTTGGCCCGCAGTGTAATTATATTTGGCCCGCGAGTCAATATCAAATTACTATTAGAGCTGGCCCGCCGGTATTATCTAACAGCGCATTCACCGCTAATACTACAAATCCCATAATGCTCTGCTGTTGTTTTGGCGCGTCAATCAGGACAGGACCCAGACATGCCCTCTCCTCTGTGTCAGTAGCGATCCGTGCTTCGGCAGGAAAGCCCCCGCTCACCCCGCCTCCCCGTGCCTCTCTCCCACACCACGCCGCGACCTCATACTACAACTGTCACCGTGTTACCCCTTCCCAAAAATGTCGAAAAGAAAGGCAGAAAACAGAACTTTTCTGGACAGGTGGGAGGCAGAATATCTGTTTACA
>NW_026890374.1:5000-10000 GCF_963514075.1 Conger conger
GCTGCCAGTGCAAGACAGGGAAGATGGAAATGGAGGGAAACAGGCAGAAGAAAAGACCATAGAGCACGTCCATGCACTAGAACAGGGCCTTAACAGATACCAGACCACAGAGCACATCCATGCACTAGAACAGATCCCTAACAGATACCAGACCACAGAGCACATCCATGCACTAGAACAGATCCCTAACAGATACCAGACCATGGGACCCATCCATGCACTAGAACAGAGCCTTAACAGATACCAGACCATAGAGCATATCCATGCACTAGAACAGAGCCTTAACAGAGACCAGATCATCAAGTCCATCCATGCACTAGAACAGAGTCTTAACAGAGACCAGACCATAGAGAACATCCGTCCATAACGCTCCTTATGTGTCACCCAGCTGCCCCAACCTTCTTCTTTTCCTTCTACCAATTGTCCTCCTTGTCGTCGTCGTCCTCCTCTTCCTCCTCCGTCTCCCGGCTCTTTGAAGCACCCCTCTCTCTCAGGACAATGGGCTGCACGTCCCGGTGGGGGGTGGGGGGTGGGGGGTGCGGGGGGGGGGCTGGGGGTGAGGAGCAGCCCCTAATGCACCTCTAAAAGCGAAGGCGCTTTCCCTGAACCGGGGGGTTTTTCGGGAGCGCGAAAGGGTCTTGTGTCAGACCTCTCCTGCGCCAGCTCTTCAAAAGGGGCTGAGAATAAAGGGAGAGATAAAACCAACCCCCCCCCCCCCCCCCCCCAACACCGGACCCCCCCCCCCCCCCCCCAGGGCAGCACTCAGGAGGAAGATCGCCGATCGCCGAAGCCCGGTCGCGTGTTCCTCTGGCCCGACACTTAAACATTGAAATATTTGTTGCGCATATCCATCCTTTTATCACTTCAAAGGAGACTACTCTTCTCTCCTTTTGTAATTCAATACCTCTCTCTCTCTCTTTCTCTCTCTCTCTCTCTCTCCCTCTATCTGTCTATGAAAGGTAAGATATTCTGATGTCAAGAAAACAAGTTAAAGAAAACCGAATCCTAGCACATACCGTACACGGAAACTGGGTCAGATGTTTTAAAATACGTTTCGGGTCAAAGTTTTAGCAATAAATGTGACCCTATTTCTGGCACAGTGGGGAAGTTTCTGGACATGAAAAGTCCTATGGACGGAACAGGGAGAGCAGTGAAAATCATTTTCAGACTGTGATCGGAAAGGTTGTATCATAGACCTGGTGGATTTGGCTTCCACCCCATCAGACAAAATAAAAAATACAAATTAAAACATGGAGAAAGTATCCTCAAGCACTCCTCTGAAATAAAGTAAATAAATAAATCAATGAAATAAAATGAAATAAATCTCTGGGCTTCAACTGAGTGGGGTGTAAAACCCAGACCCCTCTGAAATGTGGAAATCTGGACTGAAGTAAAATGTAGGTGTTTTTGGTTTCTTCTTTCGCAGTTATACGCCTAACGCTGTAATCCTGCTTTGTGGAATGAGCCCCAGGTCATCAGTGAGCTCCTGTTC
Organism: Conger conger; assembly: GCF_963514075.1. NCBI lineage: Eukaryota > Metazoa > Chordata > Actinopteri > Anguilliformes > Congridae > Conger > Conger conger. The sequence continues at coordinate 6,493 of NW_026890374.1, forward strand.
CAAGAGCACAGTCAAGAGACTTTAGGGGATTTTAATAATTTACTTAATGAATTAATTTATCAGTCAGTCACATGAGCAACCAGGTTGCTGTACTACCCCAGTCTCTGACTGACTCATCCCCTTTCCTCCGTTTCAAGGAGAGAACAAATGAGAGAAGAACGGTGAAAGAGGAGACCAGTCCTTCTCCTCGTGCTTGTCCTGCAACTCAAGCTCCAGTCCTGGAGGGCCGCAGTGTCTGCAGGTTTAACTCCAGTCCTGGAGGGCCGCAGTGTCTGCAGGTTTAACTCCAGTCCTGGAGGGCTACAGTGTCTGCAGGTTTAACTCCAGTCCTGGAGGGCCCCAGTGTCTGCAGGTTTAACTCTTTCTATTGGCATTCTATATGTATGAAGATGCAGATTTCTGACGTTAAATGCAATTTTCACGTTTGTCTTTAAATCCTGTGTGTTTCTGTATGTGTGTGTATGCCTGTATTTGTGTACTAGAGAGAGAAGCAGATAGAAATAAACAAACCAGGGAGGGGAAAAGAGAAAGTGGAGATGATATGATATGATATGATTTGAATGGAATGTTTGTTGACAGTGATTGGTTGCCCCAGGCTGGGGCTAAATGTCTGAGCGCTCCTGAAAGCTGGCGAGTAGTGTGTGTGTGTGTGTGTATGTGTGTGAGTGTGTGTGTGGGAGTGTGTGTGTGTGTGAGTGTGTGTGAGTGTGAGTGTGTGTGAGTGTGTGTGTGTGTGTGAGTGTATGTGAGTGTGAGTGTGTGTGTGTGTGTGTCTTACAGGTGTTTAGAGGTACAGGTGAGACAGTCTTACAGGTGTTTAGAGGTACAGGTGAGACAGTCTTACAGGTGTTTAGAGGTACAGGTGAGACAGTCTTACAGGTGTTTAGAGGTACAGGTGAGACAGTCTTACAGGTGTTTAGAGGTACAGGTGAGACAGTCGTACAGGTGTTTTAGAGGTACAGGTGAGACAGTCGTACAGGTATTTTAGAGGTACAGGTGAGACAGTCGTACAGGTGTTTTAGAGGTACAGGTGAGACAGTCTCACAGGTGTTTAGAGATACAGGTGAGACAGTTGTACAGGTGTTTTAGAGGTACAGGTGAGACAGTCGTACAGGTGTTTTAGAGGTACAGGTGAGACAGTCGTACAGGTGTTTAGAGGTACAGGTGTCCATTACAGAGGAAATGATAAGGGTCATCTCCCCCCTTTGGGTGCTCGCAACAGGAACCGCATTGCCCATAATGCAGCATAACAGAGCAGAGAGTTCCTGAATCAAAGCGCCGGCGGCCAATTAAAAACTGGAGCCGTGACAACCAAAACACATGACTAAGCAATATACCGCATGCCAGGAAAAACACCGGGAGGGAGAGAGAGAGAGAGGGATAGAGGGAGGGAGAAGGAGGGAGAGGGAGAGAGAGAGAGAGATCAAGGCAGGGAGAGCGAAAGTGAGAGAGAGAGAGGGATAGAGGGAGGAAGAAGGAGGGAGAGGGAGAGAGAGAGGGGGATAAAGGGAAGGAGAGATGCCAGCACCCTAGCTGCCCTTGAGAGGAGAGCTGGAGGATGAGGCAGAGGTCAAAGGTCATCCCTTTATTGCTGACTGCCACCCAATCGGAGGGTCTCGCCCCCTGTCAAGAGCTGGCGAGAGGGGGGGGGGGGGGGGATGGGGGTGGGGGGGTGCGCTTTCTTCACGAATTCTGACCAGACGCGGGGTCACCCATCTTTGAGAAGGACTTTCAGTGCCAAAGGCATCTTTTTAAATCTCATTAGAATAATTACACATCACACAGGGGGTCATGCTGCTGGACTGTTTACTCTTCTGTGGTGTGGGGATAAATTCGGGGGGTTTGGGGAGGGGAGACAATACATGGCCTCCTCGTGCAAGACATTTTTAAGATAAAAATAAGGGGTGAAATCAGAAACATATGCAATTAGAACATTCTTAACTGGACATTCTAACGCTGATCTGGTGACTGAAAGTCGTGGAGATCACTGGAACGAGAACACTGGCAAAACAGAATTGTGGGGGGAAAATACTCTCCAAGGGTCACTTGCATGTGCATGAACTCTAACCAGCCCATTCCAACAAAAACAAAACAAATAAAAACAAAAAAAAAGAAGAACAAAAGAAAGAAATGAAGGAGTGAGAGATGATGACTGACTCCCCCCCCCCCCCCCCCCGCCAGGTGCACAGGTGTGAGATCACTCGTGACTGCCCCCCCCCCCCCCCCCCCCGCCAGGTGCACAGGTGTGAGATCACTCGTGACTCCCCCACCACCCCCCCCCCCCCCCCGCCAGGTGCACAGGTCTGAGATCACTCGTGACTGCCCCCCCCCCCCGCCAGGTGCACAGGTGTGAGATCACTCGTGACTGTCGAGCCGGTCGCCCGGCTGGTTCTCCTAACCACAGAGTGCTGCTGCGAGGGCCACTCCTCTACAGCGCCCAGAGGCACTATGGGAAGGCGGAGGGTAGAGCTTGGCTGAGTGTTTCTGTGGGCGGAGCCCTGGTTGTCATTAACCTGTCAGATGGGCTGGCTTCCACCGCATCAGTCAACACAGGCGTCCGTAAGCGTGTCGGCACAAGCGCGTACAGCCTGTGGCCTAGCGGCTAAGGTACATGACTGGGGCAGCCTGTGGCCTAGTGGCTAAGGTACATGACTGGGGCAGCCTGTAGCCTAGTGGCTAAGGTACATGACTGGGGCAGCCTGTAGCCTAGTGGCTAAGGTACATGACTGGTGCAGCCTGTGGCCTAGTGGCTAAGGTACATGACTGGGACAGCCTGTGGCCTAGTGGCTAAGGTACATGACTGGGGCAGCCTGTAGCCTCGTGGCTAAGGTACATGACTGGAGCAGCCTGTAGCCTAGAGGCTAAGGTACATGACTGGGGCAGCCTGTAGCCTAGTGGCTAAGGTACATGACTGGGGCAGCCTGTAGCCTAGTGGCTAAGGTACATGACTGGGGCAGCCTGTAGCCTAGTGGCTAAGGTACATGACTGGGGCAGCCTGTGGCCTAGTGGCTAAGGTACATGACTGGGGCAGCCTGTAGCCTTGTGGCTAAGGTACATGACTGGGGCAGCCTGTGGCCTAGTGGCTAAGGTACATGACTGGGACAGCCTGTGGCCTAGTGGCTAAGGTACATGACTGGGGCAGCCTGTAGCCTCGTGGCTAAGGTACATGACTGGGGCAGCCTGTAGCCTAGTGGCTAAGGTACATGACTGGGGAAGCCTGTAGCCTAGTGGCTAAGGTACATGACTGGGGCAGCCTGTAGCCTAGTGGCTAAGGTACATGACTGGGGCAGCCTGTAGCCTAGTGGCTAGGGTACATGACTGGGGCAGCCTGTGGCCTAGTGGCTAAGGTACATGACTGGGACAGCCTGTGGCCTAGTGGCTAAGGTACATGACTGGGGCAGCCTGTAGCCTAGAGGCTAAGGTACATGACTGGGGCAGCCTGTAGCCTAGTGGCTAAGGTACATGACTGGGGCAGCCTGTAGCCTAGTGGCTAAGGTACATGACTGGG
>NW_026890374.1:15000-37500 GCF_963514075.1 Conger conger
TGTCCTTGAGTGGCCCAGCCAGAGCCCAGACTTGAATCCGATTGAACATCTCTGGAGAGATCTGAAAATGGCTGTGCACCGACGCTCCCCATCCAACCTGATGGAGCTTGAGAGGTGCTGCAAAGAGGAATGGGCGAAACTGCCCAAAGATAGGTGTGCCAAGCTTGTGGCATCATATTCAAAAAGACTTGAGGCTGTAATTGCTGCCAAAGGTGCATCAAGAAAGTATTGAGCAAAGGCTGTGAATACTTATGTACATGTCATTTCTTAGTTTTTTATTTTTAATAAATGTGAAAAAATTTCAAAAAAACTTCTTTCATGATGTCATTATGGGGTGTTGCGTGTAGAATTTTGAGGAAAAAAATGAATTTATTCCATTTTGGAATAAGGCTGTAACATAACAAAATTTGGGAAAAGTGAAGCGCTGTGAATACTTTCCGGATGCACTGTATATGTGTGAGAGTGTGTGTATGTGTATGTGTATGTGTATGCATGTGTATGTGTGTATGTGTATGTGTGTGTGAGAGTGTGTGTGTGTGAGTGAGTGTGTGAGTGTGTATATGTATGTGTGTGTGTATGTATGTGTGTGCGTGTGAGAGTGTGAGTGTGAGTGTGTGTGTGTGTGTGTGTGTGTGAATGTGTATGTGTATGTATGTGTGTATGTGTATGTGTGTGTGAGAGTGTGAGTGTGTGAGTGTGTATGTGTGTGTATGTGTATGTATGTGTGTATGTGTTTGTGTGTGCGTGTGTGAGAGTGTGTGTGTGTGAGTGTGTGTGTGTGAATGTGTGTGTGTGTGTGTGTGTGAATGTGTGAGAGTGTGTGTGTGTGTGTGAGTGTGAATGTGTATGTGTGTGTGTGTGTATGTGCGTGTGTGAGAGTGTGTGTGTGTGAGTGTGTGTGTGTGTGTGTGAATGTGTATGTGTGTGTGTGTGTGTGTGCGTGTGTGTGTGTGTGTGTGTGCAGGCACTCATGTGGGCATTCGTGTGTTCATGTCCGTGTTCCTGCGTCGGCGTGCGCGCGTGTGCCTGCGCTGCAGAGACACAGAAAGAGCGTTATTTATGATTATTGCGTTAAAATGAGTTTCTCCGTAGCGCTGCATTCCCTCCAGCCCCGTTTTGGGTTTCCCGGCGTCTCCGGGCCTCCGGTCGGCGCCGCGGAAACAAGACTGACTGCCGCGCCCGGCCGCGCGCGCACAAACACACTTCTGACAGTCACAGAATTAAACAAATTTACTCTTCTGGACCGCCGGAATATTACACTTCGGGGACTTCATTTACCTCCAGCGTCTCGCCTGAGTTATGATGCGATCCAGCGCTGCACGGCTGCGGCTCGCTGGGAGAGCTTTATGTCCCGCTCTGTTGCCAGGGAATTATCAGGATCATTAGGGGAGAGCCTGTTCTTATTGGCCGAGGCCCCATTTATCAAAACCAATCAAATTATTATAATTTTTTTTCAGTTTTTTTTTTGCTTAACATAAAAAGGTTACCGGGGCTTTATTTGTTTTGATGCATTTAACAATAAACTAGCAGGAAAAGCATTTAATTTTCCTTTGCACGAGCTTAATTGCATGTGGGTATTTAGCTAACATGCCCACAAAAAAAAAAAGTCACCGGGAAAAAAAAAACAAAAACAAATTTTTCTTCCCTTTTTGTTGTTTTATTTGAGTTGCTTGGGCTCTCTCTGTTAACAAGTCATTAAAAATTAAACTAAATAATGCAGGGAAAAATTGAATATGTTTGGGGCATTATTAAATAATTATGTTTGTCTCTTAAATTGATAGTGACTCGCACCACAATATCAGTAATTAAATTAATTATTGATGGGTGAGGGGTGAGTGCTGGGCTGGTGTGGTAAATGGAATTGCCAAACCTAATTATCATCCGTTTTAGAGTGGCCCCATTAGAATTGTCACTTAGACCCGCGAATGGGGACACTAAAAAAAAAAAAAAAAAAGAGAAGTCAAACCTGCAACGGGCACTTAAGGGCCTTAATTAATAGTAAGATGATTAATATTTTAATTTGCGTGGCGTTTAAACACCGCTCGCGCTGGGCTGGGCCTTGCGTGAGGCCTGGAACCCCCCCCCCCCTCCACCCCCACACCCCCCAGCCCCCACCCCCCACCCGCCATGCTCCCAGCTTCTTCTGTGGTTTTCACAAACCCGCGTCAGTGCAGTAAAACGCCGGGTGTTCGGAGTTAAATCAGCTCTAACGGGGTGCGTGCGGTCCCTGCCGCACTCGGCTGTCCTCTCTGGCGGGAGCTGATTGAGCACGTGACGTTTTACTGCGAGGGGATTGGTTGAGATTTAAGGATGAACGGGCCGAAACAACACAAACCGAACGGACAAAGGCCCGAACAATCCACCGCTGACCGCAGTCCCGTGTTACCCCTCCCACACCGTCCGAGGTGACCAATTACAGGCCTGCTATTCTGGAACTGGTGACCCAACCGCTACCCCTCCTGCAACCACTTCCCTGTTACTGCCACCGCCACTGCGAACGCATGGGACAGCCACCAGAGCGGTGCCAGGGAGCTTCAGAGTGAAAGGGAGAATCTGCCTTATTGGCTTCAGCAATTATTCAAAAAAGCAAAACTGCCCTTCCCCTGACCCCGGAAGATTTACACAGGTCTTACATTAGTGTGTGTGTGTGTGTATATATGTTTGTATCTGTATGTGTGAGTGTGTGTGTTTGTATCTGTATGTGTGAGTGTGTGTGTGTGTGTGTGGTCTATATGTGTATGTGAGTGTATGTGTGTGTATATGTTTGTATCTGTATGTGTGAGAGAGAGTATGTGTGTGTGTGTATATATCCTTTGTATCTGCATGTGTGAGAAAATGTGGGCGTGTAGTGTGTGTGTGTGTGTGTGTGTGTGGGTAAATGTCAGTATCTGTATGTGTGAGAGAGAGTGTGTTTGTGTGTGTATATATCTTCGTATCTGCATGTGTGAGAAAGTGTGTGTGTGCATGTGGTGCATGTGTGTGTGTGTGTGTGTTTGTGAGTGTGCGTGTATATGTTTGTAACTGTATGTGTGAGAATGTGTGTGTATATGTTTGTATCTGTATGTGTGAGAGAGAGAGTGTGTGTGTGTGTGTGCGTTTGTGTGTATATGTTTGTATCTGTATGTATATGTGTGTTTAAAAGTGTGTGTGTGTGCATAAGTGTGTGTATGGCACTACGTTGGAGGGGGGAGAGAAAATGAGGGAGATAAATCTCAGAACGTTCTCTCCTACACAGCGATCCTGAGCTCTCTCTCCCTCCCTTTCTCCCTCTCTCTCTCCCTCTCTCTCACCCTCTCTCTCCCTCTCTCTCTCTCTCTCCCTTTCTCCCTCTCTCACCCCCCTCTCTGCCTCCCTCTCTCTCCCTCTCTCTCACCCTCTCTCTCTCTCCCTCCCTCTCTCTCTCCCTCTCTCTCCCTCTCTCCCTCTCTCCCTCCCTCCCCCTCTCTCCCTCTCTCCCTCTCTCTCTCTCTCCCTCTCTCCCTCTCTCCCTCCCTCCCTCCCTCTCTCTCTCTCTCTCTCAGGAGGGCCGGCGCTGCCGTGTGTCACAGTCATGAATAAAACAGCCCATTATTCCCCGTTAGATAAACACCTCGGAATGCTCCGGAACGGGCGGGCCCTTCCCGGCGTTCCCGGCCTCTTTGATGAGCTCTCCGAGGAACGTCGCCCGTTCCCGGGACGGACCGCGGCCTACGAGGTCGGCCCCTCCCCTGCCACCCCCCCCCCCCCCCCCCCCCACCTCTTAATATGACCCCCCCACCCCCAGTCAAACCTCACCGCACACGGAGGCAAACCTTCAACCCCAGCCTCCAGCTCACAGACGCACACCTGGGGACGAGCTAGCTCCATCTGCACTGAATGCATTATTAACTCACTGGAATATTACTTACAGTTTGAGCATCTGATTACACAGCCTTCACCCGTCTGCTCTGCTACGAGAGGCTGCCTCCTTATTAGGAATGCAAACCCCCCCCCCCCCACCCCCCGCATACTGTAAGCTTCCGCACATTGTACTGTACGCTTTGTACTGTATATCCACTGAAGGCTGGAGCAGTACTCGACAGGGGTAAATTATTAAAATATCAATAGAGTTCGCACCCAGATCAGGGATCATTAAATCACGGGTCCCAGAGGGGCCCGGGAGCGGCCGGTTTTCCGCCCGCCCTTTACCTGGGAGTCAGGTGTGAACGAAAATGTGAAACATGCGATAGATAGGGGAAGTGATTGTGCCTGAAGAGTCAGGTTAGAGGGAACGAACCACAGAAGAAGAAGAAGAAGAAGAAGAAGAAGAAGAAGAAGAAGAAGAGAAGAAGAAGGAGGAGGCTGGAGTAAACCACAGAAGAAGAAAAAGAAGAGAAGAAGAAGAAGAAGAAGGAGAAGAAGGAGGCTGGAGTAAACCACAGAAGAAGAAAAAGAAGAGAAGAAGAAGAAGAAGAAGGAGAAGAAGGAGGCTGGAGTAAACCACAGAAGAAGAAAAAGAAGAGAAGAAGAAGCAGAAGAAGAAGAAGAAGGAGGCTAGAGTAAACCACAGAAGAAGAAGAAGAAGAAGAAGAAGAAGAAGAAGGAGGCTGGAGTAAACCACAGAAGAAGAAGAAGAAGAAGAAGAAGGAGGCTGGAGTAAACCACAGAAGAAGAAAAAGAAGAGAAGAAGAAGGAAGAGGCTGGAGTAAACCACAGAAGAAGAAGAGAAGAAGAAGGAGGCCCAGGATGAGGTGAGAAATGAAGGCCAGCGTAGCGTGGGCTCCTGAGGGGCCCGCCGTCGAGCCGAGCCCCATTACCGCGGGAGCCGCGGCGGTAATTACCGCCGAACGCGCATCGCTAACGCTCCCCGCGCCGCCGCCGTTTAACCACCTATTTACTGCACACAGGGGCAAACGCTGCAAGGTCGCGCCAGCACTGTCGCGCTGTCGCCCGCTCCCACAATCCTCAGGGGCAGAACGCCCTTGGCTGTGACCCCACGGGGGTGGGATCTGAGATTGGGAGGGAGGTGGGGGAGGCGGGGGTGGGGGTTTGGCTTTGTGCGGGGTGATCTTAGACGCCGACCGGATCGGGAGAAACGCTCTTGTTTGGGGGTGACCTAAGATGATGATGGATGTTTTTATGTTTTTATGTGTGGGGTGATTTTAGACCTGGAGGGGAGGATTTGTGTTGGGTGATTTTAGAGTGTGTTTGTTTATGTGTGTGTGTGTGTGTGTGTGTGTGTGTGTGTGTGCTTATAAATAAGTGTGTGTGAGCGAGTGTATGTGTGTTTTAATGTGCATGTGTTTGCATGTACTGTTTGTTCATTTGTGTGCATGTGTGTACGTGTGAGTGTGTATGTGCGTTTTGATTTGCATGTGTGTACATTTGTGTGTGTTTGAATGAATGTGTGTACATGTGTGTTTGTGTGTGTGCTTGTGTACATGTGTGTGTTTGGGGGGGGGGGGGGTTCTGTTCTGTGACATTGTGACATCACAGGAAGTGTGGCTGAGCTTTGGCAGGAAGTGGGCATGGCAGGGGGTTCTGACAGGTCCCCAGGTGAGCCAGCATCCAGGTGGGGGTGGGGGGATGGGGAGGGAACAGCTGGTTACCACCATCTGCTGCTCTCCAAGAGAGGAGCGAGAAGCTGAGGAGGGCCAGGGGTCGAAAGCTAATTCTCTCTCTCTCTCTCTGTCTCTCTCTCTCTGTCTCTCTTTCTTCAAACCCCCCTCCCTCTCTCTCAGACCCGAGACACTAATCCAAAACCGTCCCTTCAAAAGAAAAACAAAACACAAAACTTTTAAACCAAAAAATTCATGACGTGCCAACACCTCACCTGGACAATCAAGGAAACGTGATATCTGGCGCCAGTTTGTCACCGCAGTGCTTTTTGTTTTTATTTTGTTCAGTTACGCTTTGTCTGGGCATGCGATATATAATTATATATTCCCATGGCTTGCAGTGCACAGAGTGACAGTTTATCAGGGTGTCTGTACAGTGTACACTCCCGTGCTGAGATCCTGCAGAGATCTGCTCCTGTCATTTGGCCTGCTGCCCTGTGACTGTCTGGGGTCGGGCATTTCACACAGATCCACAGGTCATGGACTCCAGCGCCTCAGTCAAATCAGACACGTCAATCTATCAATCACTGATGGGCAGTGTTAGCGGGAATGATGGGCAGTGTTAGTGGGAATGATGGTCAGTGTTAGTGGGAATGATGGTCAGTGTTAGTGGGAATGATGGTCAGTGTTAGTGGGAATGATGGACAGTGTTAGTGGGAATGATGGTCAGTGTTAGTGGGAATGATGGTCAGTGTCAGTGGGAATGATGGTCAGTGTCAGTGGGAATGATGGACAGTGTTAGTGGGAATGATGGTCAGTGTTAGTGGGAATGATGGGCAGTATTAGTGGAATGATGGTCAGTGTTAGTGGGAATGATGGGCAGTATTAGTGGAATGATGGTCAGTGTTAGCGGGAATGATGGACAGTGTTAGCGGGAATGATGGACAGTGTTAGTGGGAATGATGGACAGTGTTAGCGGGAATGATGGACAGTGTTAGCGGGAATGATGGACAGCGTTAGCAGGAATGATGGACAGCGTTAGCAGGAATGATGGTCAGTGTTAGCGGGAATGATGGTCAGTATTAGTGGAATGATGGACAGCGTTAGTGGGAATGTTGGACAGTGTTAGCGGGAATGATGGACAGTGTTAGTGGGAATGATGGACAGTGTTAGTGGGAATGATGGACAGTGTTAGTGGGAATGATGGACAGTGTTAGTGGGAATGATGGACAGCGTTAGTGGGAATGATGGACAATGTTAGCGGGAGTGATGGACAGTGTTAGCGGGAATGGTCGGAGGTGGTCCCTGATTTATTCTGCGCGGCCTGGCTATGAGGCACACATGGAAAACGATTCATCCCCAAATATACCACCCTCCCCTCCTAATACCCCCTCCACCTCACACACTGGCACCAGCACGGGACCAAGAGAACAATCACGGGACCCTCATCTTCAGTTTGTCCCCCCCCTGCCTTCCTCTACACCTCTTTTATCAGGTCCTGCTGCTCCTCCATCAGCATCATGTTATTCACGCTGCTCCTCCATCTTCTGCTAAATCCTCCTCACCTTCTCTGCACACACAGCGGCCGACGTGACAGACCTGCTCTCAGTAACACCGTGGTGTACTAGATCTACGTGACAGAGCCTGGTCTCAGTAAAGCCATGGTGTACTAGATCTACGTGACAGAGCCTGTTCTCAGTAACACCATGGTGTACTAGATCTACGTGACTGAGCAGTGTTTGACATCTCTTAAAAACCAGTTCATCTTTTTTCATCTTGATACTGTATGATTTTTAAAATTTTCTATTTTGGTGGGATTAAACAGGAAACATTCAATAAACATATGAATGCTTTGTTTTCAGAAGTCCTGTCCCAATTTTGCATATGTTGTATGCACTCATTTTGACACTCTGCAACCGTATAAAATACACTGTATAAAATACAATGTAAAAAATGTATATATACAACCATATACATGTTTTATCTCAGATTTCTTGGTGGATGATTGCGGTGGCACTTCAGGTGCCAAACGTTCACATCCTGTACCTCAGGCTCTAAAAGGAAATGTTTCTCACTAATGTTTCATATTTCTGGATAAAACGTTGGAAGACAATAAGAAGGCAACACACAAAGTATCAATCAATTTTTTTCAAATCAAATTTGACCCCAAACATAAAAGCATAAACTATTGGAGGGTTAAAGCCTCATCACCCAAAAGCCACAATTTTTATTTTATTTAATTTTATTAGTATTTAAACAGCCTTTAATATGTGCAGCAGATTTTGGACCAGTCAGCGGTTTGCATTGCAGGGCCCTGTTCAGGAGATCAACAAGATGAAAAAAAACGGTTTTAGAGGACCTGGCACCGGCTCCCGTCCGCTGAAGACGCAGAGGAAGAGGAAGAGGAGGAGGAGGAGGAAGAGGAGGAGGAAGAGGAGGAGGAGGAGGAGGAGGAGGAAGTGCACGGGGCTGCCGGTGTCTGTGTTGTTATTTTATTCCCTGCTCCGGCGAGGCGAAAGGCGCAGAGCAAGAGGCTCTGCTTGGGCCGCTGTTCCCTCTCTTTTTAAAGACGGAAGGATTTTTACATAAAAGTAAACAACATTGCCTGCAGGCACAATTTCCCAGCAACACAATAAAATGTGTGGTGAATTTATGATGGCCATCCATTAGGTCCTACCAAGGAAACATCACCCATATCTGTCGTCCATCATTATAATAGAGGGTTAATGCACCGAATTTACATAAAAAAGTCATATTGTCTGCATGAATTATTTACATCCTCAGCTGTGTGTGTGTGTGTGTTTTTTTTTATTTTTTTATTTTTTTTACGGCGAAGGTTTCGAGCCGGAATTTCATGGAGATTCTGACAGTAAATTCCGGTCTGATGGGCGGAGCTCTCTCTAGGCTGTCTTTTTCCGAGGGGAGGGGGGTGGGGGCGGGTGGAGGAGGGAGAGGGGGGGTGGGGCAGCTAGGGGGAGATGGGGGGTTGGTATTGAGCAGTTGTGCCCGGGCTAGTCTGAGCTGGATCCAACCCACCGCAGCGCGTCTCAGTCCAGTGGGTGTAGGGTCCAGTCTTAACCTTGACCCCTGTAGCCACACTGCCACGCTGCAGCTATGACCAGTCACTCCCATTATGGTGCACTCCATGACGAGGCTAGCGGCTACAGGCTAACGGGGTGCCTCAGGGGTCCATTAACGGCCCGTCTCAAAAGCATCACCTACATCTATGTGAGATCCACACTCAAACATCTTTTCTTAAAACGAGGATTTGTTATGGGACGGGGTTTACAGAGGCAACCTGCAATTATTATCTGCGTTATAAATGATAAGTGTTCTATATTTATTATCTGTTTTCCGTGCTGAACACACAGCACTGAGGTTACCGTCACTACAGGTGCTTTGCACTACAGAGCGCACGGTTACAGAGAAATTGTGAATGAACTCCTCTATTTTCACTGGGGCCATTAGCGGGCTCCAGCCTCAACCCAGCCAATCAGAAGAGACCCATTTGCATTTTTAATTAAAAGTGGAGTGTGGCCACAGGTTAAGAACAGAGATGTGTAAATCTAACGCCCCCCTCCCACACACACACACACACACACTCACACACTCACACACACACACACACACACACTCACACACTCACACACACACACATTCATTCTGCTACGAACGACCTGGGGGAGGGAGGGGGGGGGGGGGGGGGGAACCCAGTTTTGATTCATCATGACATTTCGCGCTAATTAAAAGCTACAATTGTTTGAGCTTAATTTTTTTTTTTACAGTACACAGATGGTCATGCTAAATGCTGGGGAGTTATTTGGTAACATCTCTTAGCCTCGGTGATCATTTATAATCTCATTAATGAATAAGTGTGTGATTACCTCGTTGTTTTATTAATCGTATTGAACTTTCCCCGTGCGGTAATTGCCCCACTGTTCCACTGTATCCGCCCCAGTCAGTCCCAGAAATCAATTAAGGGAGAACGTTAAGTCGCCGTTATATTTCAGGATCGTCGGCGTGAAATCTGGCGGTTATTAAAGGCTTATTATGCGCTGGAGAGTGGTGCGCTGAGCAGTGCCTTGGGTACGGAGCGCGTTCGCGGAACCAGCAATCAGGAGCGGCTCAATTACCCCGGCGCACCGTCGCTAATCCGACACGCGCCCTGTTCCAGGAGGCGGCGGGATGATTACGGAACGCGTCGCTATCTATCACGCCCGCGAAACGGAGCGGGGCGGCGGGGGAACTGATTGCGCCACGCCGAACTTAAACGCCGGTGCCGTCAGTCAGACAGTCAGTGTGGCCACCTTTCGTTTTTTTTTTTTTTTTGGCGGGTTGTCTCACCGATTAATGTCTTCATTTCGATAATTTCGTCTGACAGCGAACTGGCGTTCCGGCGCATCGGTGCTAATTCCTGACATGCCTGAGCAGTCAGGATCTCTATCACACATCCGTCTGACGTCCGCTGATTGGCTCTGGGGGATAGCACATCCCCGGGTGTCAAAATAAGAGCCCGCCCGCCACAGCTGCACGGGAGGAGAGGATGGAGGGAGGCGAGGGGGGAAGGATGGAGAGAGGAGGGGGGGAGGAAAGGATGGAGAGAGGCGGGAGGAGGAAAGGATGGAGGGAGGCGGGGGGGGAAGGATGGAGAGAGGAGGGGGGGGAAGGATGGAGAGAGGCGGGGGGGAGGATGGAGGGAGGCGGGGGGGAGGATGGAGAGAGGCGAGGGGGAGGAAAGGATGGAGAGAGGCGGGGGGAGGAAAGGATGGAGAGAGGCGGGGGGGGAAAGGATGGAGAGAGGCGGGGGGAGGAAAGGATGGAGAGAGGCGGGGGGGATGGAGAGAGGCGGGGGGAGGAAAGGATGGAGAGAGGCGAGGGGGGGTTGATCACATAGAAAGGATCATTACAGGAAAGTCGCTGGGAATTTCACCGGGATCACCAGTCGGAATACCGCTGGGAATACCTACAGGGAAATGCCACTGGGAATGCCACCTGGAAAGGCACTGGGAATGGTAGTTGGAATGTCATCGGGAATGGTAGTTGGAAAGGCATTGGGAAGGCTAGTTGGGAAGGCATTGGGAATGGTAATTGGAAAGACAGTGGAATGCTAGTTTGAAAGGCATTGGGAATGCTGGTTGGAAAGACCGTGGAATGCTATTTGTAAAGCAATGTGTGTGCATGTGTGCATGTGCATGAATGCCACCTGCATGCTGCCTATGTGTGTGTGTGTGTGTGTGTGTATGTGTGCGCGTAAACGTGTGTGTGTGTGCATGTATGTGTAAACTTGTGTGTGTGTAAATGTGTGTGTGTATGTGTGTGTATGTGTGTGTAAACGTGTGTGTGTGTATATGTATGTGTAAACGTGTGTGTGTGTGTATGTATGTGTAAACGTGTGTGTGTGTGTGTATGTGTGTGTATATGTATGTGTAAACGTGTGTGTGTGTGTGTATGTATGTGTAAACGTGTGTGTGTGTGTATGTGTGTGGGATAAGGTCATTCATGTAGAAGGTCAAAGGTCACGCTACAGCCCTGTTCCCCCACAGTGCCCACAGCACAGGCCATCCTTCCCACCTCTGCGTGCCATTTCTACATCTGTCAATCATATTTCATTTTATTTCGCATTTTAACCCCCATCTTCCTCTTCTCCGTACAGAAGGGCTGGTCTGAATATGTAATGGAGCTCACTGTCTTAAGACCTTCTGCAAAATTCACATCAAAATGATAGATAGATAGAAGAGTTTAAGAAAAAACAATGATTTCGCTTTTTTAGAAGATATCAGCAGAAGTGTAATGTATGCTTTTCCGGGGGTTGAGCTAACTTTAATTCATATTGATACAAGGTTTGCGTAAAATTAACCAAGAAACATTTATTTCGTAACAAAACGATACAAGCTAATAAATAATAAAATAAAGTAATCATGACGTGCACAGCAGTCCGATGGCAGCACTTTTGTAAGTTTTATAAACCTGAAAGTCAACAGTCACAAATCTGGATCGTTTGCGGGCTGATTTATATTCTCAGTTTGAGGAAAAACCGCGGCTGTGTGGCATTAATCATCCCTGCAAAGAGCTTGTATTCTCTGACAGGCGGGTCAAAGATCTTCTTTAATCCAACACGTAATTTGTAAAAAAAAAAAATGCTGACACTGTGTATTTTAATATCTCTAAATGCTGTACTGTAGTCCCCCGCCCCCCCTCCAACAAAAACACTAAAAAATAAAAACATTAAAGGGAGCCTCTTTGGCAGTCCTGGCATGTTTCTCCGTAGCTGTGGAATGCGTGCATACTCAAAACGTCCTCAAACGAACCTGAGGCGCCCTCCCTATTAACCTCCTCCGCGTTTCTGTTCCATGATGTCATCGATGACCTCACATGCCCCCCCCCCACCCTCCTCGTGCCGGGCGTTCCGAGAGGGGCCGCCGGGAATGTCGCCCGCACCCGTGCGATCGGCGACATCCACGCCCCACACAGCCCCGCGGCCTCCGTGAACCCTGTCACCTGCCTATTTGCCGAGGCTTCTTAAATAACCCCATTGTTATTGTATCACTGTCTCATGCATATTTAAACATGCAATCTCCCCCATTTTTATATGTTTTTCTCCGCTATTTTATGAATTTTCATTTTCACGCGATATTCTACTTTATATCCGTTTTTGTTTTTTTTTTATCTATGTGCTATGTAAAACACTATGAACTGCATTTCTGTCCGAAAGGTGTAAAGACAAATAATGTTTATTAGTATTATTATTATTTGTATGATTATTATTATTATTTCAGAGTTACAGAAACATTACATTTTGGCGGGACAGGAGGGCGACCGAGAGAGAGAGGGAGAGAGAAAGACGAATGGGAACGGTGGAAGAGGGATCATGATGGAGGGAGAGGGAGGGTGGGTGAGAGAGAAAAGGGGAGGGAGAGGGGGATGGAGGCAGTCGGGTGACCGTGAGCCTGGTCACTAAGGTGGACACAGGCGCACCGCAAACACAACAGGCGTGTGACAGAATGACCTAAAATGGCCGCCGTTTACATGCGATCGGAATGTTCAGACTCGTTCGGCAGGAGAGCAGGTCTCCCCGGGGGTCGGAGGTCACGCTGGCACGGACAGCGACGGTGCGCACCAGCGTCTCGTCGCCAGGGCGACGGGGACCTGGCACCTGTCAGCCCGCGCTGATTTATGCTTCTGTCGTTATAGTGGCTGTCATGATCGTTATCGTTCATATCTTTATTACCACTGTTGCTCATATCGAAAGTGCTAATATCACGCGTAGGCTTAATTGTCTTCCGTAGACAATACTTTGGACTCTACCTGAATTGACTGAGAGATTGAGAGAGAGAGAGGGAGCGAGAGAGAGAGAGAAAACAAGTGATGTGTGTGTGTATGTGAGTAATATATAAAATATGCATGTACATTAATTCACACATGTGCCTTCTGATATCCAAATTAAACCCACTGTACCTTGTGGGAACCCACTCACCTGTTCATATGTGCCAGCCTACCTCATACAGCCTACCTCATACTGGTGGAAAACAAACCACTTAAATAAAATGTAATTATTTACATCCCTTGTTGTGTTTTATCAGTGTTGCTCTTTACATTGGCATGCAATGTACTGCACTTAATTGCAAATATTTGCTTGTATCTCATTGGTGATGGCCATCACCTTGGGCCTGTGGCTGTGGGTGTCTAAGGTACGTGACTGGGACACATAAGGGCAGAGTTTCGATCCCCGCTGTAGCCACAATAAGATCCGCACAGCCATTGGGTCCTTGAGCAAGGCCCTTAACCCTGCATTGCTCCAGGGGAGGATTGTCTCCTGCTTAGTCTAATCAACTGCTTTGGAAAAAAGCATCAGCCAAATAACCTTAATGTAATAATGTAATAACCTTAATTTGTGTGAGAGAGACTTTTGATGTGCCTTTATTGTGAAACATTTCACAATTATCTTAGAACCTATCCCAAGCCCTATTTAGAGAGAGAGGGAGATAATTTGTACCCTTTTCTTTTATATGCCCTTATTAACCATGAGACAAGGAGATACCCACAAATCACCAACAGAGAGAGAGAGAGTTAGAGAGATAGATAAAATAATAATAAGAGAGAGATACAATAAATTAGACAGTTTGTTTCTCTTTTGTGTGTGTAAGAATACGCATCTGCATTTCAGTGATCTACCTTGTGTACTAGACTGATGTTCGTGGCTTTTGCAACAAATTGGTGACATTGGTTAAGGAGGTAAGAGCAGTTGTCTGACGGTCGGATGGTTGCCGGTTCAATCTAAAGTAAACAAACCTGTGTTCCCTGTTTCACCTACTGTAAACACTCCTGGTACTATAAACACTCCTGGTATTGTAAACACTCCTAGTACTGTAAACACTCCCAGTACTGTAAACACTCCTGGTATTGTAAACACTCCTAGTACTGTAAACACTCCCAGTACTGTAAACACTCCTGGTATTGTAAACACTCCTAGTACTGTAAACACTCCTGGTACTGTAAACACTTCTGGTATTGTAAACCCTCCTAGAACTGCAAAAACTCCTGGTACTGTAAACACTCCTGGTACTGTAAACACTCCTTGTACTGTAAACGCTCCTGGTACTGTAAACACTCCTAGTACTGTAAACACTCCTGGTACTGTAAATGCTCCTGGTACTGTAAACACCCCCAGTACTGTAAACGCCACCGGTACTGTAAACGGTCCTGTAACTTCAAACACTTCCAGTACTGTAAAACGCTCCTGGCGTTTTCCCTGCAGGCACTGCTGTTCTAATTCAGATGGAGTGGTGCCACCCTGCCTGGCATAGCGGCTAGGGAACGGCGGACAGATGTCTCCACTCTCCCTCATAACGGAATGGAGGCGCCCTGGTTCTACAGCAGTGTCATTAAAGGGATTAACAAAGTCAACTGCAGCCGATTCCTCAGGGTGAGCTGGACAAGGGAGCGTAAATGGACAATGAGACTTAATTGAACCCAACAAGCCAGTACATTTTAATAGCTTTGTCTGGCTTCCTGGGTTACATGCTCAGTCAAAATCCTTAATTTTTCAGGTAACTTTTTACAGGCATCTCAGCATAGATTTTATTTGCAGTTAAACTGGTAACTGGTAAATGGCCTTTTTAAAGTCCTTTCTGATAAGTACCTTCTCCTTGATGCAGCACCCACAGTTCCTGACCATATTGGACCCTGACCGGACCCTGTTTCATCCGGTTCATCTGTGTTCCCTGTTTGACCTGTGCCACCTGGTCCACCTGTGTTCCCTGTTTCACCTGTTTCACCTGTGTTACCTGGTTCACCTGTGTTCCCTGTTTCACCTGTTTCACCTGTGTTACCTGGTTCACCTGTGTTCCCTGTTTCACCTGTTTCGCCTGTGTTACCTGGTTCACCTGTGTTCCCTGTTTCACCTGTGTTACCTGGTTCACCTGTGTTCCCTGTTTCACCTGTTTTGCCTGTGTTACCTGGTTCACCTGTGTTCCCTGTTTCACCTGTGTTACCTGGTTCACCTGTGTTCCCTGTTTTGCCTGTGTTACCTGGTTCACCTGTTTCACCTGTGTTACCTGGTTCACCTGTGTTCCCTGTTTCACCTGTGTTACCTGGTTCACCTGCGTTCCCCGGTTCGCCTATGTTACCTGGTTGACCTGGCTCGTCCCTTCTCGTCCCTGATACACAGGTTTTGACAATAAGAATGCATACGGCTGGAATACATATGACCTAAACTAGTGTTTTAAAAACCAAAGTGTCCGCAGAAGAATCTGTGACCTTAAAAGTGAGCTTTCAGCGTGATAAATGGCGTCAGGGGCGGCGTTCAGAAACACTAACAGCGCTTGGGCGCGTGACGCTGCCATCAAAATGTAAATCTCAGCGTACACGTTCAGGCCCAGCGTGCTCTGGCACCAAACAACCATCCTGTCGTTGACTCAGATCATTTATAACGCTCCTTAACATTCGTTTTTTTATTCCTCTCAAATTAAGCCGGATGAAATTAATCTTGTTGCGCACGCACGGCTTATTGGCAGCGTACAAATTAAATGTTTAAATAAACGGTTTTATTTCCTAATACCGTTTTTTTTTTTGGAAATTTTTACTTAATCTGCGTATCCCACGTCGTTTGGGCGGTTCTCATTTCCGCATTACCGTGAAAATGCTATTTGGAATTGGACATGGTTATGGTATTTTGTGGTTTGGTATAATATCTTAAATATTGAAGTTGTTGGTGCCATGCTGTGCATTGGCTTATGTGTTTTCCCAACCCTCTCATATTGGATAAGTAAAGTTTATATATACATGTAAGCGCACATTGTTTCTGAACCCGATTATCACATCAATCCTTCTCGCTTTGCGTTTGGATGAGCGTTGCCTCGCTGAGATTGCCAGACACCTTTAGCGGTTTTGGGGTGTGAATGCGCTGTGAAATTAATCAGGCAAACGATGTTCTACAAGGGCACAGATTATGAAACCACAAAATGTTCACAAAATGAACTTAATCAGGACTTGGAATGAACTTGTTACGACTCTCACAAATGAAATGACGATGCCAATGTGTAATCACATTTTCATACAGCTGGAGAACGGTAATGACAGTCTTGTTACATTACATTACATTACATTACATTACATTATTGCCATTTGGCAGATGCTCTTATCCAGTAAAGTACTGCATCTTTATGTGTTTTCTGTGAAAAGTGCTATAAATAAAATTGACCTGACTTGATTTAATGTGAATGAATCATTAGTGGTGAAAGGCTTTTGTACAGAAGGTTTGTCGAGGTTAGTTGAAACACACAGTTTTCAATGGATGTGCTCCATTGAAAACTGTAGATGCAATGCTGATGGTGATATTAAGCTCCATCTTTCAGTGTAAAACACATTCAAAATGGCTCCTTCTTCATTTCTGCTGAAGGTGAATGTGTTTTCCCTGTAAGACTGTGCATGTCTGTCTGAGCTAAACCAGGTAAGAAATTGCATATTAGAATTTTCATTTGCCCTTTTTATGGAATTATAGTTTTAAATGATAACCCAGCAAATGTCTGTAATTCATTGTCTGTGTAATGAATCCACATGTTGAATTCCAAAAACCTTTAATTCCATATTTTTCTAGAAAGGGGATCAGTATTTAATTACTGATTTATTAGCCAGTTATGAAGGCATTGTAACAGGTGAATGAAGTCAATTGAAAATAATCACTTTGACAAACCGCACGCATCTGAAACAAACACGGCTTTAGTACTGACCTCACCACCCCGATGTCAGTTCTCTAAATTTCAATATTTTACATTTGCATCCTCCTGTGTGTCTGGTTCACCTGCCTGCAGTCGCATCATTTTAGGAAACAGAAAATATTATTTTTGCCTTATGTTTTTGTCCCTCGCCTGACTCCAACCCTATCTGACAGACAGGTGTTCTATGCCTAGTTGACTGCACTGAACCTGGCATGTAGCCTTTGCAATGCGTACTGTCATGTACAATGACAATAATATTCCCACATTCCTGTACCTACGCACACATGCACACACACCACACAGGCATACACACACACATACACACACACTCACACAGGCATACACACACGCATGGACACGCACGCACACACACATAAACACACATACAATGCATACACACAAACATGTACAATGACAATAACATTCCCACATTCCTGCACATACAAACAGGACCTTTTTCACTCGGACTGGATATTTATGTACTTTTATTCATCTGTTTGTATTTAAAACCATTCTTTCAGGTTCTGTGTTTTCATTGTCTGGTTTTTGTCTAAGTGCTTAGCGTTTCCATTTATTGTTACCCTCTGCGTCTCTTGGTTGTTCCATTCATTCATTCGTATCACCTGTGTCTTGTTTCATGTCTCCGCCTTTTCACTCCTTATATGTACTTCCTTCCTGTCTCCTGTCATCATTCCCACCTTCGTTTGTATTCTAATCAGTAACGTGTATTTCAACCCCTTTGTTCCCTTTGTTCCCCTTTGTCTTTCGTTACCAGATTGTTATGTGTCCCGACCATACTCTGGCGTTGTTTCCTAATTAATTTCTGTCATGACCTGTTTTGTCCTAGACTCTTGCTTTACCCATCTGTCTTGTTTTGATCTATAGTTTATCGACCAGTTTTTGCTTTTCGACTTTCGTTTTCTACTGCCAATACTCGATCAGAGTACAGGACAGTAACACTTGCTTGCACAGAGTCATAGCAAAGGTCTTTGACTCTAACGCTGTTCCTCTCCAACAGAACCCTGTACAGCTGCTTCATCGCAAGATGCGGCAGTGTGTCGATACTCCGACACGGTTCATATTATGGAACGTTGTGTGATCAGCGATGACGTGCTGTAGTAGTTCATGTAGGCGGACGGTGTCGCTTGCCAACACTGCATTGACAACGACCAGTTCCTGTTCCTGGGTGAGCAGACGTTGCCTTCCGGCCTCAGGAGGTCGTAACACAGTAATATCAAAACTATATTACATGCACTTCACAGCACCTTTTTTTTTTTGTTCACTGTGGAGCACAGACCTAATATTGTAGGACAATATTATGTTGTACTGTGATACAGAATGATGTGCAACAATGACATCATCTAGTGTAGAAAGTTGAAGACATACCAGTTCTCCAGTCTGAATGTCTGTATTATGGATGCTACTGTGTAGTGAATCAGGTCAGCTGGACTCTCTGCCCGGCCTCCCTCTTCATGATTTATGACATGGTCCACCAAAGTGGCCCTAATATAATCAGAAATATTTCTCCATCTTTTGGCTGGTCCCCTTCTCTGTTCTTGTCTTTGTCCTCCTCCTTCTCCTCTCTTCCTCTACCTCTTCCTCTTACTGCCTCCGTATTTGCAAAGTTCTCACAAAAGAGGTGAGCTTACCTGAGGTCTATTTGTAGTGCTAAGGCTCAGACAGATTGGTGGTCAATTAGTGTATAAGTGTTTTCTTGTGTGTGTCTTGGTGTTGCCAATTTCAGGTGTTGCACACTGATTGCAAGAGATTTCATTCTTGAACAAAGTGTCTAATGTATGAAACAGTATGTTGTGTTCTGCAAGAAGTGCGTTGCAGAATTGAAAACATAGTGCAGAGCAGAAAATGTGTTTGTACTTTTGGTGCCTTCGTTTAAGGCATGATTACAAAAAGTGACGCTTCTGATGCATTTGTCTAAGCATTACATTTAAGCTGGATGAGATTAATCTTTTTACAGGGTAAGTATCAGGTACGTTGAGTGTGAAACATTCAAAGCAAAATGGTTTCTGCTGAATGTGTTTTCCCTGTAAGACTGTGCATGTCTCTCAGAGGAACTAGTTAGACCAGGTAAGGAATTGCATATTTTAATTTCAATTGCCTTTTTATGTAATAATAGAATATTTAATAATAACACTGCTAATATCTGTAATTCATTGTCTGTGTAATGAATCCACATGTAATTCCATATTTTTCTAGAATGGGGATCAGTATTTAAGAGGCCTATTACTGGTTTATTAGCCAGTTATGAAGGCATTGTATCAGGTGAATGAAGTCAATTGAAAATAATCATTTTGACAAACCACACGCATCTGAAACAAACACGGCTTTAGTACTGACCTCACCACCCCGATGTCAGTTCTCTAAATTTCAATATTTTACATTTGCATCCTCCTGTGTGTCCGGTTCACCTGCCTTGCATCATTTTAGGAAACAGAAAATTATATTTTTGCCTTATGTTTTTGTCCCTCGCCTGACTCCAACCCTATCTGACAGACAGGTGTTCTACGCCTAGTTGATTGCACTGAACCTGACATCTAGCTTTCGCAATGTGTACTGTCATGTACAATGACAATATCATTCCCACATTCCTGCACGCACGCACGCACGCACATACGCACACACAGGCAGGTGTCTGGTATAGAGGGACATTTTATAATCCTGATTTTTGTATGCTTTATAAAGTATGTATAAACTGTGTTTTTAATGGATTAAGACAGTGTGTGACTGTTGTGCTGAAACATTCAGACTGCAGCTTGTGACAGTGGATAAGAGGAGGCTGGGGTTTGGGCTTCATTGAGCAAAAAGTAATGTTGACTGAGGAAGAGAGATATTCAAGTGGGGGAATAACATGTTCACGAGAAAAGATACACTTTACCGAGCAGAAAAGATAAGGTATGACATGGGGGTGGCCTGACCCGCAAGGTCAGTGGTTCGATCCCCGGTGTAGCCACAATAAGATCCGCACAGCCGTTGGGCCCTTGAGCAAGGCCCCTTAACCCTGCATTGCTCCAGGGGAAGTTTGTCTCCTGCTTAATCTAATCAACTGTACGTCACTCATGGGCAAATTGCCATGAATGTAATGTAATGTAACATCAAACCCTGGCTTCTGTGTATTTAATGTGTCAGGCCGCTGATGAGTGATCAATGTGACACACATACCCGTTGTTAGTGAACATCTTCAGAAATCCTTACATTGTACCTTGGACATTGTAAGACTGGCGAATGCTTAGACAGCTTAAATTCTGTTCTTTATTGGCTTGCAAGTACAAATAAAGTCTTAAAGTGCTGAAGCGGGTTCTTCACAAAGAGGAATAAGAGGATATTTCCACGACACCGGGTGTGTGTGGACGATGGCAGGCTCCGGGGGAACAGGGACACAGCGGAGAGAACCAGGAAGGCGAGGGCGGGAACTGTTACTGGCACCTTCGCCATGGCAACCATCACAGCAACAAAACAACACCCAGACAACACCGTCACAAATAAACAACAAGCCACGGAGACAGCGATGGCAACAGCGCCAACAGCAACGCCGAAGGCCTCAACGACTTCTTCAACAACAACCGCAAGCAGCAGCACCTGTGATGACGATGCCAAAAGTGGTCACATTGGAGCCCGTGAAAAAAATCTGTTATGCTTTACTTTACCGCCTGTTCATGACCCAGCATTCACTGGTTAAGTGTCAGGTGCTTGTTATGTAACTATTAAAATTTAATTGGTATGTACTGTGAACAGGGATGCAAGACACAAAAAACATATTTACGCTGTAAAAGATAGCGTTACCGAAAAGTGGATAACGAATGAGGAGTGAACACTAAGAGCAGAACGGTGGAAGGTCTCGGCCGTGGAGCGGAGGGCTGTGTAGACCTGCTGTGTAGACCTGCGAGCATCAGGGCAGCTCAGCGAGCTGGGACCCAAGGTGGGAGTCCTGGGAACGCCGGGCTGGCCGTGACGGGGGGACCCCGCCCCCCCCCGTCTCCCCCGCACTCCGGCCGTCAGTCCCCCGAGCCCGGCCGGCCGGAAGGAAGGTTCCGGAAGCGCTCGGAAAACTGACCGGCTCCCCTGGCCGGGATCCGAGACCGCGGTGCTCACCCCCGCACCGACCCCGCCCGTCACCGCGACAACAATGGAGTGGCACCCGAAGTATGCGCGTGAAAATAATTAAAAACCTCAGGGAGATAACGCGTGACTCCCCCCCCCATCCGAACGCTCAGGAGTATTTAAATTCCACCTGTTTGGCGTCTCTCGACGGGGCGTTGGCAGGGGCCGGGCTGCGCGGAGCAGAATTTATTGCGTGTGGGATCTCGTTCGCGGGCGTAAAAAACCCCCCACGCTGCATTCCTGAGCCTGATGAATTCCGCTGCCTGCTCGGCGTCCTCTGAATATGCACAAACCTGTCGGAATATGAAATGCACGCTCTCTCCCCCCTCTCCTCCTCCTCCTCCTCCCTCTCTCGTTCTCTCTGTCCGCCCCGCTCCCTCGCTCCGAGGCCGCCGGCCTCATCCGTCTCTCGGCCCTGATTGGCTCGGGCCACCTGCTCCGGGGTGGTCGTCGCGGCGACCGACACTCGGGGATGGCGGATAGGCGGTTGCCGTGTGACCCACACGCCGGCGGTGTTGACAACATGACACGACACAGACACACACACACTCACACTCACACTCATGACCCTTTTCATCATGAATAAGATGAGCTTGAATCTCGTCCTTCTCCTTGGCTGCGGTCAAGGGGGACAAGCAAGTGTGAGTGGGTGTGTGTGTGTGTGTGTGAGTCTGCGTGAGGTGTGTGTGTGTGAGTCTGCGTGAGGTGTGTGTGTGAGTCTGCATGAGGTGTGTGTGTGTGTGTGTGTGTGAGTCTGCGTGAGGTGTGTGTTGTGTGTGTGTGTGAGTCTGCGTGAGGTGTGTGTGTGTGTGTGTGTGTGTGAGTCTGCGTGAGGTGTGTGTTGTGTGTGTGTGTGAGTCTGTGTGAGGTGTGTGTGTGTGTGTGTGTGTGAGTGACTGAGGTGTGTGTGTGTGTGTGTGTGAGTGACTGAGGTGTGTGTGTGTGTGTCTGTGTGAGGTGTGTGTGTGTGTGTGTGAGTGACTGAGGTGTGTGTGTGTGTGTGTGTGTGTGAGTCTGCGTGAGGTGTGTGTGTGTGTGTGTGTGCGTCTGCGTGAGGTGTGTGTGTGTGTGTGTGTGTGAGTGACTGAGGTGTGTGTGTGTGTGTGTGAGTGACTGAGGTGTGTGTGTGTGTATGTGTGTGTGAGGTGTGTGTGTGTGTGTGTGTCTGTGAGGCGTGTGTTTGTGTGAGGCGTGTGTTTGTGTGAGTCTCACCTCATTCATAAACAAAAGGCCTTTTGCTCGGAGAGGCAGACGCCGAACCGCATATCTTGAACCCGGGTCGGTTAGCAGTCGGTCTTCTGGTCGGCTCTCTCCGGAGAGTTAACCGTGAGGGACGTATTCATCCCGGAGGACAGGAGTCCCGTACCGGACCTCCGTGATTGTGGCTACTATGTGGTGTGGGCCAGGACGGGCGAGGAGGGCACCTTCTGCGGTCTCAACCACACCTGGGTCAAATGCATAACTGTTTTGGATTCAAATACTTTTCTGTCCTCGACTGATCTTGCCTGGTGCAAATGAGCCAGCCAAGAGGACAAGGACAATGTATTTGAATCCAAAACAATTTGATATTTGACCCTGGTCTGGTCTGCACTTGGCGGGCCAGTGACTAATAATGAGCAGTCATCATTTGGGGCGATTAAGGAAACATAACA
>NW_026890374.1:45000-50000 GCF_963514075.1 Conger conger
CTGAGATCCAATCCGGGACGGAGGTAGGGGGTTCCGGATGGACCGCGGTCAGGGGTGGGGTGGGGGGGGGGGGGCAGGTGGGGGGGTTGGCGAGGCGGGGGAACGCTAGCGAACGGCGAGAGAGTCGGGAACGAGTTTGAGCGACGCACTCTAGGATGTCAGGGGCGACAAACGGAGAACTGAAACTACTCCCTCTCCAGTTCCCCAACCCCTGCACTATGGCGTCGAGTGGGGGGGGGGGGGTGCGCCCTGGCTTTCCCCTCCATTATAAGAGGGGAGGAGGGAGAGGGAGAGATTTTGGGGTCCGTCTGTCTGTCACGGTAGGGACCTCAGTGTTATTATCATCCCAAAGGCACTTTGTACCCGAGAGTCATTCAGTCAGAAGTTTTCAACTGGTAAAGTTCCCACAGACAGCAGCAGGGGGGTCAAAGGTCACTCCACTTCCGAGAAAAGGTCGACATCTTGAAATCTTGAGAAATGGCTGCGTTATCCGTCATTGTGAGCATTGTGAATGCAACGTGAGCAGGATTAAATTAGAAGCGTTTTTCTCACTGCGTGAGATGCATGAGGTCATGGTTACCGTAGTTGCTTTGAGTGCATATGCTATATGTGCACACCTGTGTGTGTGTGTGTGTGTGTGTCAGTGTGTGCGCACCTTTGTGTGTGTGTGTGTGTATGCTATGTGTGCACATGCATATCTGTATGTGACTGCAAGCGTTGGCGTGCACGTGCAGTATGTGAGGTAGAGGATTGACGGCCTTATCATCCACGCACCTCCTCCTGCTGCTGCTGCTGCTCCATGCTGCGGGTCAAAGGTCAGGCTCAGTTTACTGCCGGTGGATCCACGCACACGGGGAGTGTGTTCCACGTGGGACCGGTTTACTGCGCGCACATAGGCGGTGAGGCCCGGGCGCGTCTCCTCCGGGGGCCGTATCGGGGGGTTGCACTCCCCCGTGCCCCCTGGTTTTATAGGCAGGTCCCACATCTCCACGTCAGCAAGACCCGAGGCTCATTCCACACGCTTATTTTATCATCCTTCCTCTCTGCGGTTCTTCTCTGACGTCTGACGGAGCAGGGACATTCCTTTTACCGAATTCACGGTTTTTCTCGATTCCGCTTTCCAGTCCTCGTTGCATTACAGTTATTTAGCTGCTGCTTTGATCCAAAGCGACTTGCGGTTGATTACACTAAGCAAGCAACGATCCCTCCTTGGAGTAATACGGGATTAAGGGCCTCGCTCAAGGGCCCAACAGCTGTGCGGATCTTATTCTGGCTACACCGGGGCTTGAACCACCAACCTTCTGGGTCCCAGTCATGGACCTTAGCCACGAGGCTACAGGCTGCCCCCTAGTCCTTAACTCACTTAAGCAAGGCTGTAAAATAATTACACGATAGACATGATGGTCATTTGTCAGACGCTCTTCGCCAGAGCAACATGCAAAGTGCAAATCAGAACAGAACAAGTGCGCTGAAACCCCTTGAGGGAGGCCAAACGGATAGTTAAGATTCATGTGTGCACATGACCCTGGACCGGCTTCATCAATACAGGCCCTGATTGTGCTAATTCATTCCTGATTTTTTAATTTTTCTAACAAATGACACCCGTCTTTGTGCTTGAGTGTAGCTCCAAGCCCAGCAACACCTCGACCACGACTAGTCCTTACCTCATGCCGAAAACTGACCAATCACAGACTCCGTCCCAGGGCCCGAGGAGGCGTGGCCTCCCGTAATTTAACCAGCTGCTCAAAAGGAGCCCACTTCTCCCTGTTACAATTCCCCTTTGTTGCCGATAGCGACAAAAAAAACAAAACATGTAATTATGCAAATGCTGATGAGAAAGAAGACGGGTTTCCATAACAGAGCTGCAGCTGTAAGGGAGGCTGATCCACGAGCAGCACCACTGCGATCAGCCCGCTCCCTTTCAGACGCCTAATTACCTGAAAGAGAGAAGTGTGCGCTCCCTCTCTCTCTCGCTCTCTCTCTCGCTCGCTCGCACACGAGCGCACCTGAAAGGGAGAAGTGTGCGCTCTCTCCCTCTCTCTCTCTCTCTCTCCCTCACTCCTTCTCTCTCCCTTACTTCTCTCTCTCTCCCTCTCTCCCCTCTCTCTCTCCCTCTCCCTCCCTCTCGCTCTCTCCCTCTCCCTCTCTCTCTCTCTCTCTTTCCCTCTCCCTCTCTCCTCCCTCTCTCCCTCTCTCCCTCTCTCTCTCCCGCTCTCTCTCTCTCTCCCTCCCTCTCTCTCTCTCCCTCTCTCTCTCCCTCTCTCCCTCTTTCCCTCTCCCTCTCTCCTCCCTCTCTCCCTCTCCCTCTCCCACTCTCTCTCTCTCCCTCCCTCTCTCTCTCTCTCTCTCTCCCTCTCTCCCGCTCTCTCTCTCCCTCTCTCCCTCCCTCTCTCCTCCCTCTCTCTCTCTCTCTCTCCCTCTCTCCCTCCCTCTCTCCCTCTCTCTCTCCTCTCTCCCTCTCTCTCTTGCACCTGAAAGGCAGAAGTGTGTGGGGACAGGCCTCTCTCTCTCTCTCTCTCTCTCTCTCTCTCTCAGGCCGTTCGCTCGCTCGCTCACACACAGGGTTATTAGAGCTAATTGAGGAGGCGACGCATCTCCTCCTCGACCGTATAAACAAAATCAAAGGGCCCCTTTCTCCGCTCCTCTCCACTTCCTCAGGCTTCTTTCAGGGCCCTGTTTTTTAAAAAGGTGTATTCTTCTTTTTTTTTTAAAAGGTGTATTTAAAAAACCATTGAAATCTGTTTTGCTCCTTGAGTGAGACAACCTGTGTGGATAATGAAATCGTTCTCTCCTTTATCCTGGATTGGGCATCCGGGATGACAGAGAGGCTATTCAAATCTCTCTCTCTCTCTATCTCTCTCTCTCTATCTCTCTCTGTTTCTCTCCCTCTCACCCACATGTGTCTTCAGTCTATACCGCGTTCTATTATCAAGTTCGTCAAGCGTTGTTGTTTTTTTTTCAATGCGATTTGAGCAGACATGACAAACAGCCCGACATCCACAAAATGCTTTTCTAAAACGACAATCCTTCCTTTCCTGTTTTATAAAACAGACACTCACCGCACTGCAGAATACAATTCTCTCTCTCTCTCTGTCTCTCTCTCCTTCCCTCCCTCCCTTTTCCGCTGGACTGCCAATAGAGGAATCATTTCACAGCCAGGGGGCCCAAAATAACAGGTGAAAGACAGGTGGTAAAAGGTTTGATTGGCACATCAAAAATCTACAAAAAAAAAAAAAAAAAACGTCAAAAGAAAATGTTTACTTGAATCCAGAGGTGTGAAGTCGCATCCTCGAGGGATGTTGCGAATGTTGTGAATGCAGGTTTCTGCTGTCAATCTGCAGTCACACGTAGGCCCTGTGAACCAGGTGTGCGGACTTTATAATCAGCCGCTGACTCCGTCACCTGAGCACATCTGAGCAAGCCGAGCCGCAGCTCTTCAGCTCCAAAGTCTTACACCTCGTTTTGACCTTCATATTACGTCCGGGGTCAATTTGGCCTCTTAAAAACCACATAACCTTTGTTCAATCTTGACATTGTGTCCAGTTCACATCAATCCATGGACCTTATATATGAACAAACAAATAGCCTAATGTGATTTCCATAACACCTCTTTTTTAAATCCAGTAAATGGCCACCCAAACAGCCGCAGTATGTACAGGAAGCGGATATGATGACAGAAGCAGCACATTTCATCCAGAGTTTGAGGATTTTTCTCCCCACTGGGCCATCACATAATAAGGTAATATTAAAACAATCCATGATTTCTACAGCTTCTTCCGTTTTTCTGTGATTTTCAACAACTTTGCGTGCTGTCTGTTCCTCCATGTGTCTTTGTGTCTTTGCCTTCAGTATAAAAGTGATGTACAAATAAAAGGGATTGGACTTGACCCGTGGAACTTCACAATACCAGCAGGGTAATCTGTCCTTTCCCAGGGGGTCTGTATTACAACTGGGTTAGCAGGATAGCTGTACGGAGTAAAATCCAGAACCCTCAAAACACTGGAACATGGACTGAAGTAAAAGGAGTTGGGCCAACTACATCCCGTCTAAAGTTTTAATCCTGCTTTGTGGGTTTTACTCAGTGCAGTTATCCAGCTAACTCAGTAATCCTGCTTTGTGAAATACCCCCCATCAAATGCATCCCATTCCAAGTTGTGGCACTGTTGCAGAAACGTTGTCGGAAGCATTGCAGATATGCAGAGTTGTGTTGTAGAAGTGTCGCACTCACATTGCATGAGAGTTGCAGAAACACTGCAGGAGTGTAGCAGGAGCGTTGCAGAAGCGTTGCAGACATGTTGCAGGTTTGTTTCCCGACCTGACAAAACTGCAGACAGCTGCAGTTTAGAGGAAGAGAGAGAGAGAGAGAGAGAGAGACAGAGAGAGAGGAGAGAGAGAGAGGGAGAGAGAGATAGAGATAGCGAGGGAGAGAGAGAGAAAGAGAGAGAGAGGGAGAGAGAGAGAGAGAGAGAGGAGAGAGAGAGAGAGGAGAGAGAGCTGAGAGAAGAGCTTTAATTTCCGAGTGATCAGGAGCCAGCGGCAGGCCCGGAATACATTACAGCGGCGTTCCCGACGTTCCCTGATCCTGTTCCTGGCCCAGGACGGCTTGCCAATGCTAATATCGCCCTGTTTTACAGGCCTAACTCTCTCTACGAACCCCGAGAGCCGGTGAGAAAGAGAGAGAGAGAGAGAGGAGAGAGAGGGAGGGAGAGAGAGAGGGAGAGGAGAGAGAGAGAGAGAGAGAGGGAGAGCGAGAGAGAGAGGGAGAGAAAGAGAGAGAGAGAGGAGAGAGAGGGAGAGGAGAGAGGGAGAGGAGAGAGAGGGGAGAGAGAGGAGAGAGAGGGAGAGAGAGAGGGAGAGGAGAGAGAGAGAGAGAGAGAGAGAGAGGCGAAATCCCC
Source organism: Conger conger (assembly GCF_963514075.1). Taxonomy (NCBI): domain Eukaryota; kingdom Metazoa; phylum Chordata; class Actinopteri; order Anguilliformes; family Congridae; genus Conger; species Conger conger. The sequence continues at coordinate 49,896 of NW_026890374.1, forward strand.
ACTAAGCCCTCCCTGGCAGCAGGCCTGACCCTGGCTGGCTATTGTCTACAAGCCTTATCGTAATGTAGGCCATGTTTTCTCTTCCATTAGACGCTGGCCGTTCAA
>NW_026890374.1:62374-82374 GCF_963514075.1 Conger conger
AGTCAGTAGGGATGATGGGTTGTTGCCAAGGCGCAGGTCTGAGTGACATTTGGGTTGGCGTACATACATCTTTGGAAAAAGGCGCTATATTAATTCAGACCATTTACATCACTCCACTTTGGTGGAAAAATCAGGCTTTACCCCTGACCACTGTCACATGACCACTGTCACATGATCACCGTCAGACTGCTTTAACATTGACCACTGTCACATGACCACCGTCAGACTGCTTTAACATTGACCACTGTCACATGACCACCGTCAGACTGCTTTAACATTGACCACTGTCACATGACCACCGTCAGACTGCTTTAACATTGACCACTGTCACATGACCACTGTCACATGACCACTGCCACATGATCACTGTCAGACATTTTCCGCCACGGTTCCTGGTGTTCTGACGGGCAGTCTTTGCGTGCAATGGCATGGGAGCATGGGGCTGCGAGCGGACATATTTCATCTCATGGCAAGGGTGGCCTTGGCTGTGAAAAGAAACCACGAGAGAGAGAGAGAGAGAGAGAGGGAGAGAGGGAGCGTGAGAGAGAGGAAGAGAGAGAGAGGGAGCGTGAGAGAGAGGAAGAGAGTGTGTGAAAGACACAGAGAGAGAGGAAGAAAGAAGGAGCGTGAGAGAGACAGATAGAGACGAGGAGAGAGAGGGAGTGTGTGAGAGAGAGAGAAGGAGAGAGAAAGAGCAAGGGAGTGTAAGACTGAGAGAGAGAGAGAAAGAGAGAGAAGGAGAGAGGGGTGTTTGCCCGCTCATTAATTTAACAGCGGACCCATTATTTGTGTTCTGGTGGGGCATTAGTTCTGTGTCGACAGCGGGCTCGACTGCATGCACTATCACAGTGGGGGGGCCCACATTCCCCCCCATTTGTAATGTAGTGCACTGCTGGGGGTGGGATATGCGTGTGTGTGCGTGCCTGTGTGTGTGCGTGAGTGTGTGTGTGTGCGTGTGCTTGTGCGTGTGTCTGTCTGTCTGTGTGTGTGTGTATGTTTGTATGTATGTGTGTGTGTGTGTGTGTATGTGTGTGTGCGTATGTACAGTATGGATGTGTGTGTGTGTGTTTTGTGTGTGTGAGTGTGTGTGGGGGTGAGCAGTGTATGGAGCAGCGTCGTGTTTTAAGGAATGACCCAGAACAAGCAAGCGACATACATTAACCCCCCCCGCCCCCCCCGCCCCTGCACCCCTGCCCCCCCGCCCGCACTGGGGGGTGGGGGAGGTTTAGCCTTATCGATCGCCCGTTTTTTTCTTTTTTTTTTTAATCGAGCATAACAAATATAACTTCCCCTCAATTGAATTTCCTCGGCTAAAGCGATATAAACCTAACCTTGTTATATTTATCGACAGGACATTGAAATAAATATTAGAGGGATAGAAAGGGGGGGGGGGGGGGGGGAGGAATGTTCCGATCCATCGATTTTCTTAAAAATAATAAAATGCCACGGTAGTCATCCAACATAACCCCCCGACTCTGCGCCTCCGCCCCACACCTCCACTCCGCACCCCCCCCCCCGTCCTCCCCTTAGCATATTAGGTGGGGAATAATCTGGAAAAATGCTTAGCGCACGGGAACGTGGGCAGGCAGGGAGAGGGGAAGCGGGTCCCTGGGGGGGGCAGGCCTGCTTCTCACACATAAATCTCGCCCCGGCGCAAACAATCAATTTTCAATTTTAATTATTTACCACGGCCCCGGCCTGGACAGGGGCATCCATTTCCCCTCAGTCTGGATTAAAAATTAAAAATTAGGAGATTAATATTTGGTGGAGTGGGCAGAAAAAAGACAGACTCCCCAAAATATATATATATTTTTTTTTTGTTTTTGGGGTGAGTGTGCGTGTTTGTGTGAGTTTGCGAGTGAGTGCGTGCATGTATTTGTGTAGGTGTGTGTGTGTGTGTGTGTGTGTGTGTGTGTGAGAGTGTGGGTGTGGATGTATGCGTGTGTGTGTCTGTGCACATGTGTGTCTCAACGTGTGTGCTGGTGTGTGTACATGTGTGTGCACAGAAGTGTGAGGTTGTGTGTGTGTGCGTGTGTGTGTGTGTGCGTAAGTGTGTGTGTGTGAGTGTGTGTGTGTGTGTGCATGTGTGTGTGTGTGTGTGTGTGTGCGTAAGTGTGTGTGTGTGTGTGTGCGTGTGTGTGTGCATAAGTGTGTGCATGTGCGTGTGTGTGTATGTGTGTGTGTGTGTGCGTAAGTGTGTGTGTGTGTGTGTGTGCGTGTGTGTGTGCATAAGTGTGTGCATGTGCGTGTGTGTGTATGTGTGTGTGTGTGCGTGTATGTGCATGTGTGTGTGTGTGTGTGTGTGTGTATGTGTGTTTGCACCTGTGAGAGAGAGAGAGAGAGAGAGGGAGAGACGGGCAAGGTTAGCAAAAGCTGAACGGGGGCCAATCAATAACTTAATAAATTTTCACTGACCCCCCGTGCCACACATCAAGCCCCCCACACCCCCCCCACCCCCCAGACCCACCCCCCCACCCCCCAGACCCACCCCCACCGTGCAATTTTTTTATTTCTTCTGCTGGATTTAACCAGTGCTGGCCTGCAACACTGAACCAGCACAGAGAGAAAATGTCCACATCAGCACTTTTTTCTTCCCTTTTGCCGGAGTTTTGGCCTCTCCTCCCTCCCCCTCCTCCCTCCTAACCCCCCCCCCCCCCCCCACTCACCTGCATTTAGATATTCCATCTGTAAACTTAATTACCAAAAGCCGGAGTGATATTGCTTTAGCCTGGCTGGCTGTTCCACGTGCCCCATCCCATCCAAGGGGAGCGTGAATGGAGAAATAATTACAGAGAAAAAGAGCGTTAGGAACAGCAAGGCTTCAGCTCCTGACAGTATAAAGCCCCGTGTATCGTGCATACGTAGATCTCTGACATATGAAGTGCGGTTATTGTCCATGCAGAGCATGTGCTGGGATTATAATAGTGGTGTGTGTGTGTACTGGGTATGTTCCCTTTTCATGCTGCCATTATGCATGGCTGATCTTCCACAGACAGAGGTGGTTTTGTCTCCTTTCACGGTGTCAGAAGACTAGGTGCGGGTGACAGTCTGATCGTTCTTTGCCTGCAAAGTTGCAAAAGTGCAACAGGTGTTGCTGAAAAGAACTGCTATTAATGAACACCCTGCTACACCAGCTCCAATAACCCTCCTAACCCACACACTTGTCTCTCTCTCTCTCTCACACACACACACACACACACACACAAATACACAAACACACATGCACAGACAAACAATTAAAAATAAAAACAACCCTAACCTCTCAACCTCCTTGTTTTGCCCTCCCCTTATGGTGTGACATCAGGAATGTGTGATCGGAATGTTCTTAACTGAACACTCTAATGCTGATGTCACAGTCACTACTGGTGACCAGAAGCCGTGGAGTTCTAGAACACTGATTTAGAATCCTGAAGGAAAAAACATTCCAGAAAACCCACCAGGCTTTGGCAAAGTCCGGCTTTGTGTGTGGAGAATGAGGAGAGGAGTCTCCGTGGCAGAAATTGCTCACTCCACCAAACACTTGACAAGAAAAGCGTGGTTTTCAGCTGAGGGCGTCACCATGGGAACCGCTTTGGCGGGGGCCAACCAAGGGGCTAATCCTGATTTGGGTCGATATGATGTGAAAGGACGTGGGTCACTGGGAACCCACCTAGGACCTGGCACCCAAACCGCCCCCCACCCTGCCACTACACCCACAGGCAGATGAGGAAGATGAGGAAGAGGAAGAGGAGGAGAAGGGACTGGCCTCCCATGATCCTCTTTGTTTTTGTACTTTTTTTGGACATTTTCCCACAGCAGCAGGTTGGAGCAGGGTCTGACCTCTCCCCCCGCTCCCCGACCACCCCCCCCCCCCCGGCTCTGACGGACACCTCCCTGACAGCCCACTTGACCCCCACTTACCCGAGGCCCGACAGGGGCCCCCCCCGAGCCCCCCGGACACGCCCGGTCAGAGCCTGACAAACGAGGTCAGGGGTCAGAGCCGCCAGATTTATCTCCCTCCCGCCGAAGCCGGGGTAACCGCGGCAACCCCTCAAACACAGGCCTCGAGGCCTACAGTACGGAACAATATCAAACCCCCACGATAACCCCAATAACCACCCGCCAACCAAGCCCTGGGAGGAGATAACACAGCTTATCTTTTACCACTGCTGCCATAGCTGCGTACTTTATTATTATTAATATTATTAATATTATTATTATTATTATTATTATTATTATTATTATTATTAATCCTTTATTTTAATAGGGGGTCACATTGAGATAGGAGTCTCTTTTCCAAGTGAGACCTATATACATAGGTTAAAAAACGCATATAGGCATCGGGACAGACAGTTGTAATTATTGTTATCACAACTAGCTTAGTCCAATGTTAAAGCAGCGTATCAAGAAGGAGTGAGAGTAAGTTTCATTAATAATAATAACCGGCGGTTAACGAAAAAGGGCATCTAAGGCCAGAACACATACTCGACGATAAATAACGAAATGTAAAAAAAAATAACCAGTGGAGAAGATTATGGTAATATTTTTTGAGTATTCCTGAGGTCCACAGAAATGCAGGCCTGTACATTTGCAGTAGTTTTGCACCTCATTAGCACATAACTGGGTTTTTATGGATTACATGTCATGCAAATGCAGAAGCTTGCTGGTTTCACCAACCAGAAGCAAACCGTAATTTATGTTTACAATCCTGTCCAATTATGATTACATGTCAATGGGATGCTCTGACTGCTTTTGTAGTTTTCACCCAGTTTACAGAGCCACCGAGCAATAAAGTTAAGTATTTTTATTTCTGCTCCAGACCTGGGTCAAATACACATGTAATTGTTTCGGATTGATATAATTTTCTGTGTTCAACTGATCTTGCCTGGTGCAATTGAGCCAACCAAGAAGACCAAAAGGTGGGGTTTGCACTTTTGGAAAGTATTTCAGACACCAGGTACCAATATAGCAGACAAGCTTGGTAAAGCATTAGACAAGGATTTTAATCCAAATACAATTTCATATTTGGGCCAGGTCTGATCCGCTTTCCACTGTTCATGACACTCTGCGTTCTGCCTCCTGACACAAAACGACGACGCAATCATTCCAGCTCTCGAGGTGAGAGAACAGAGGAGCCGGGAATCATGGGATACGATCACCTGACCGCGTTAAATCGCATAAAAAAACCCAAAAAGAAACACGCAAAATGATCAGGCTCCTTCTCAGAGGGGGCGGGGGCTGTGTGGGAGGACTGATGAGTCCTCCCGTTCCTCCTTCTTCTTCTTCTCCTTCTTCTTCTTCTTCTTCTTTTGTCCCTTAAAAGCCGAAATATTTACATAAATAACCCCCCTGGCGTACCCATATTTCCCTGTTTTAAAAATAAAGATGGCAGGATGCTGAGGGCTCTTACTGAACCGGCTCTCCGGCGGGGGGATCATTTATAACGGACGCAGGCGCTAATGCTAGCCGCCGCGTGGCTGCCATGTTTTATTCATGGCCCGCTTTATTATTAGGGGGCCTCTGCTTAAAAAGGTGAGCCTCCCTTTCTCCCCCCCGTCCCCCCGCCCGTCGGCTGGTCCTCCCAGGCCTTATCTATCACCCTGACAGAAGCGTCTTCTACAGGAAGTCTTAGAGAAAACTTCAAATGGCCCCGCTATTGATTTTCCACTCCACCTGGGCGAGGGAATACATCTTCTCATGAGAGAGAGAGAGAGAGAGAGAGAGGGGGGGGGGGAGAGGGAAAGAGTGCGTGAGAGAGAGAGTGTGTGAGAGAGAGAGCGAGAGAGAGATAGGGAGAGAGGGAAAGAGTGTGTGAGAGAGAGAGAGAGAGAGAGAGAGAGAGAGAGAGAGAAAGAGAGGGAGAGTGAGGTAGTTAGGAAAACAGAGGGAGGAAGAAAGAGAAAGAAAGAGAGATCTGGAAGAGAAGGTGGAGTGAGGGAGAGAGAGAGGCATAAAGAAAGAAGATGAGAGGCAGTGTACAGTAACTGAGAGAGGGAGGGAAGGACAACACAAGAGCGTGTGCACACACACACACACTCACACACACTCACACACACACACACACACACACTCACACACACACACACACTCACACACACTCACACACACACACACACACACTCACACACACTCTCACACACACACTCACACACACTTACACACATATACTCACACACACACATACACACACACATAATCACACTCACACACATACACTCACACACACAGATGCACACACACACACACACACTCACACACACTCTCACACACACACACTCACACACACTTACACACATATACTCACACACACACATACACACACACACACATAATCACACTCACACACACACACACACACACACATAATCGCACTCACACACATACACTCACACACACACACATACACTCACAGACACACACATATACACTCACAGACACACGCACATAATCGCACTCACCCACACTTACATAAACTCACACATACACACACACACTTACATAAACTCACACAAACACGCAGACACACGCACACACACACACACACACACACACACACACACACACACACACACACACACACATACACTCACATGCACACATACACATACACTTACATACTCACACACACATACACTTACATGCACACACACATACACTCACAGACACACGCACATAATCGCACTCACACACACTTACATAAACTCACACATACACACAGACAAACACAGATACACGCATAAACTCACACATACACACAGATACCTACATAAACTCACACATACACGCAGACACACACACACACACTGACACACATGCACACAGACATGCATACACACACACTTACATAAACGCAGACACACACGCACACACACACTCACACACGCACACACACTTTTAAAAAGCACAAGGTTGCCGGTGACCTCTGAATGCTGCCAGTATAAAGGATAGGGGGGAAAGAGGAAGCGGTTTGTATCCACAGGTGTCAATCACACTCCGTAACCTTGACTACGCACACCATGACACACTTCCATAGGGCCGGGTAAAGTGCACCTACATTACAAAAATAAATAAAATAAAATAAAGTACAAATAAAAATCCGGTTCATTATTTGTTTGGGGGATTGTGTGAACGCAAACGCGGGTCCGTATAGAAAATAAATATTTCACCCAGTTGTGAAGGGTAAAAAAGACATGCTCGAGTATGTATACTTCTCTGGTTGAGCTCCGGACAAAGAAACAGGGAAACTCACAATAAGACATTTAATTAATAATACACTTAGAGCTGTGAATCTATTCACACGCGAGCATAAAGACCATCACTATTTATTTTTCAATGCCACCGCTTCCTCCTTTGGACGAACGCGCGGCTAAGCCGGTTTAGCGACGATAGACTCTGCTCTGCTTCCGTTTACTCCCCCCAGCTCTGTGCGGACGACGTCCTTCTCTCTCCCGCTGAAGAGAACCCACGAGGAAGACATAATCCTTGCTCTCCTTCGCAGAAAAAAAAAGGAGCTCAAAATTATTACAAAACGATACGACGGTAATCATTTCCTCCGTTTTGTTTTTGATGAGCAGAGTTATTACCCGTGCCACCCTCTCCGTGCGCGCCTCTCTCCCACTATCTGGAGCACAATGGCGTATTGATATTTCCAGCGATATGATTTAATGAGCCGCTAATGATTTTCTTGTCACCGGGGGTATTAACGAGTGCCAGTTTGAGCCGTGCGGCCGCACTCAAAAAGTTGCGTTCGAGGAGAGAGTGTGTGAGAGTGTGTGATCTAATTTGAAGAGCGTGTAAATCAAAAAGACACTTGAGCAGATAAGGGAACACTTACAGAGTGTGGGGGAGGTAGGCCAGCCCTGTGGCGGAGGTAGGCCAGCCCTGTGGGAGAGGTAGGCCCTGCGGGAGAGTTAGGCCCTGTGGCGGAGGTAGGCCCTGTGGGGGAGGTAGGCCGGCCCTGTGGGAGAGGTAGGCCCTGTGGGTGAGGTAGGCCCTGCGGGTGAGGTAGGCCCTGTGGGAGAGGTAGGCCCTGTGGGTGAGGTAGGCCCTGCGGGTGAGGTAGGCCCTGTGGGGGAGGTAGGGTGGTCCTATGGGGGAGGTAGGCCCTGGGGGGGAGGTAGGCTGGCCCTGTGGGTGATTATATTTCTCATTATATTTCTCTAAATTAGTTTTTTTTTCAATATATATAAATTTGAGCTGAACATGTCCACACCCACAGAAACACACATATGCACACACACACACACACACACAGACACAAATACGGAAATACACACACACACACACACACACACACACACACGCACCCACATACTCACACACACACACGCAACTCTCATTGCTTGAAAGTGGGACCCACGACAATTCTTAAACATCTCCAAGCAAAAATGAAATGTGACAGCTTTGGCATTTTGAATATTTCAAATGTAACACGTTTGGGGGACACATGCAAAGCTGTGAGCAGTAATGACAGCCGCTGTCATCAGAAGAGGAATCCTGCAAAAGAGAGGAGAGAAGAGCCACCTTCAGCGCTGCTGCCTGCAAGATGGTTCTGGGTTCCCCGGGTTCCGGGTTCCGGGTTCTCCGGGTTCTGGGTTTCCCCGAGTTCCCCCGTTTACCCGGGCTCTCAGCGTGGAGTTCGCACGTTCTCCCCATGTTCTGGCGGGTGACGTCTGGGCACGCCAGTTTCCTCCCACAGTCCAAAGACAGGCTCGCAAAAGAGATGTCAATCTTACAATCTCAGTGTGATTTAACTCTGGTTAAATGAATGAAATAAATAACTACATGTATCCCAAGTGAGATCTGGGTTCACATTCAGCATAAGCTACATTTTACTTGAGCAAATGAGAAAATACTTGGCAAAATAAGCATAATTTTGTCCTTTTCTCTCAAACCCCAAGCATCAATCCTTCCCTGTCACGACCTTCAGAAAACAAATGTGTAAACTTGGGGAGGGACCCTGCTCTCCTGCAGAAAAAAACAAACATTTTTGAGCAGCAGGTGGGACCTGAGCATCAGAAAAGTAAATTCATAGAAAAAAAAGTTTAAAAAGTTACATTCATGCATTGCAGAGTACAGTATTAGTGAAGCTTTCAAAATCAGCTTTGTATTAACATAATAAACTGCATTGGATTGTGTGTCATGAACTGTGTGTAAATTAGAAAGATATTAGATATTATCCTACTTTTTCAATAGGATGGGGGCTTTAGATCCATGTGACTGGGTATCAAATCAACCTTTTTTAAAAGTTTGACTCTTGATGGGTGGGTCTGATCTCAAAGATCTCATTCCCCATGTGAGAAATAATATCTACAAAGCCACTCTACAAAACCTATGGGCGGATGCAACCTGCGTGTTACATCTCCCTTAACAGATGGATGTGACCTGTGTGTTACATCTCCCTTAACAGACGGATGTGACCTGCATGTTACATCTCCCTTAACAGACGGATGTGACCTGTGTGTTACAGCTCCCTTAACAGATGGATGTGACCTGTGTGTTACATCTCCCTTAACAGAAGGATGTGACCTGCACATTACATCTCCCTTAACAGATGGATGTGACCTGTGTGTTACATCTCCCTTAACAGACGGATGTGACCTGCATGTTACATCTCCCTTAACAGACGGATGTGACCTGTGCGTTACAGCTCCCTTAACAGATGGATGTGACCTGTGTGTTACATCTCCCTTAACAGACGGATGTGACCTGCACATTACATCTCCCATAACAGACGGATGTGATGCCAGCATTGTATTTCATCATAAGACCGTTTTTCAGGACACATGACTGTTGAAATGCCTTGTGATTTCTAGGCCTTTCTACGGGTTTGTTTAATAGGGTGCCTTCGTCCACAAGATTTAAAAAAACAAAACATTGCTGGACTGTTGGTAATCCTGCACTTTCATCGTCTCTCAGTTTATGTATATTTAACTGAATTTCATGATTATTATTTTAGGTTCTCACTGAAGGAGAAGAGCTCCGGCTCTGAAGGAGAAGGCCTCCCTGTTTCTGCTCTGCTCTCCTCCTCTCCTCTCCTCGGCTCTCCTCTCCTCTCATCTGCTCTGCTCTGCTCTGCTCTCCTCCTCTCCTCTGCTCTCCCCCCTCCTCTCCTCTCCTCTCCTCTGATCTCCTTTCCTCCTCTCCTCTCCTCTGCTCTCCCCCCTCCTCTCCTCTCCTCTGATCGCTCCTCCTCTCCTCCCCTCTCTCCTCCTCTCCTCTCCTCTGCTCTCTCCTTCTCTCCTCTCCTCTGCTCTCCCCTCTCCTCTCCCCTCTCCTCCTCTCCTCTCCTCTCCTCCCTGTCTCTGCTCTCCTCTGCTCTCCTCTCCCCTCCTCCCCTCTCCCCTCTCCTCCTCTCCTCCCCTCTCCCCTCCTCTCCTCTCCTCTCCTCCTCTCCCCTCTCCTCTCCTCCCCTCCCCTCTCCTCCCCTCTCCTCTCGCTGAATTTTTACAATCCCTCACGGGCTCGTTGGTGACCCCGAGCAGTTGTAAACGGCGCGAGTGATCTAATGCGGTGTTATTTCAGACGCGGCAGCGCTGTACCTGCGCACCGGAGATCAGGATTTATTGCAGAATGTCATAAATCCTGGCCCTGAACGCCGCGGCCCGTTTCTGAACAGAACCTCCCCGGCAGTCCTGGGCCCAGCCGTAGCCTGCGGCAGAATCTTTTATTTCAGCAGAAGATGAGGCCAAGAGGCCTCCGGACCGCTCCGACGCCGTTGCTCGCTGTCTGATGTAGTTATTGAGCGACTCCGGGCTCCACACACCACTGTGGCTCCGCGCCCGTCTGTGAAAAGCTCGGCCGCCTTCAGCTGAGAAGATTCGGGTCGCTTTTTGGCGTGCGTGGCGTTCCTGCGCATTTCTAGCTTTTATTGCAGAGTTTACGATTATCTTTCTTTGACAATTCCGCATATTTCTTTCATGCAATTGGGTTTTGAGTACTTCAATTGGTCAAATTCACACAAAACTATATCTCTATAGCTGCCTGCCCGACCACTTCCTATCATACTTCATATGAATTTAGATAATACTTTATTGGACACACCTCTATCAAAAAGCCTTGTTTCCTTGGAAGTATAGAATAAAACCCGAACTACAGTATAACAATCCCAAACCTTTGTGATCTACATGCACTTACATTGATAGGTAACAAAGAAGGCGTTTCTTCGTATTTCAGTTTAGTTTCATAGTAGTTACATTTCGGCTGGTGGTAATTACCCAGTTATGCGCTATTCTTTCCACACATTTACCTTTTAAATACCTAGTAATTAGTACTACAACTAGTCACTTAGTACCTGGTACTACACAAACTATGACAGGAAGCACTGTCCATTGGGCTTTGAGAATTTAAGTCATTTGTAGAAGAATTTAGAAGCTGGATGAGTTTAGGAAATGTTTTAGTAATCGTAAAGTGTTTTTACTGTTTCCTCAGTCTTGGCCATTTTCCACGCTCGGTTCTTACCTCACCACAAAGCCATCCAGCGGGTTTTATTTCCGTGTCCTTAATGATCTTAGAAAAGAAGCAGGTCACCTTTGTTAGGATAATCATTTCTGCCTGCCCATTATGGTGAAACAGTGCAAGGCCTAACAATGCAGGCTTATGTTTGCGGAGAGCGCACTGTCACAAAGAGAGATGACAGAAGTCAGGCTATGAAAGGGACCCTGACACAGGGACTGAGATTAGCTGGGAAAGGGCTCACCTCATCAATGGAGCCACAACACAACCTACCGTACGACTAACGGGTATTGTCGAGGTCAGCATCTGTTTTTTTAGGGCAAACAGTGGTGAGATGTGCACACTTGTGGAACATGGCCCTGCTTCAATGGCCAGACCCTGCTGTCAAATTCGGCTACGCCAGCTTGTCCGTCATGAAAATTGAGCTGGTCAAGCTGGTCATAAGGTGGTCTACCTGGGTATGAGCTGGTCAACCAGCAGGTGCTGGTAGCTTGTCTGAGCTGGTAGCTGGTCAACTAGCTACCAACTGTTTCAAAACATGAGCTGGTCAAACCATGTGGTGCTAGGAGCTGGTCTGAACAGGTCAACCAACTACCGGCTGTTTCAAAAGGGGAGATTCATAGTGTCGTAAAAAATGCTGTGGTTGGCATAATTTAGCATAGCTAATGTATATCAGTGCTCTGGTTTTGTAAACAACATCTGGTCTGGGAATGTTGTTAACCCGGCAGGGTACTGTCACAAAGGTTGCCAGATCCGGTTTACTAATTATTTGTACAGGTCATGTTTGTGGTCGTAACCGGAGAGTACAGTGTCCAGTCCGAGTAATTGGTTTTCAAATCAATCAATCAAAATGTGTTAATTAGCTGACACCAAAGCGACTTACAGTTGATTGGACTAAGCAGGGGACAATCCCCCCAGGAGCAGTGTGGGGTTAAGGGCCTTGCTCAAGGGTCTGTCAGCGGCGCAGATCTTATCGTGGCTACACTGGGGCTTGGACCACCAACCTTCTAGGTCCCCATCATGAACCTTAGCCACTACGCTACAGGCTGCCCCATTAAAGTGGTAAAAATACCCCCTCGGTCCGGCATCAGTTCTGACAGCTCTCCACCTTGCGATTGAACTTCCAGATGTGCATGTTGTCCGGTTTTGACAAATTGTAAATCTGACAGCCGCCGTTTGTCTAACTCGGTGGCGAAGACACTTGCGTCGTCCGGCATCGTCATTTCGTCCGGATGACGCCTCTCCCAACGACTGCGAGGCGAACGTTTCGCGCTTTGACGACATTTAAAAAAAACAAAAAACGCCATTCCATACTGTACGAGGTTGCCGTGGTAACGGATCAGCATCCCGCTCTTGTCCTGACTGTGAGCCGATCGATTGAGCCGGGGACCGCCCGCGGAGAGGAGAGGGGGGGGCGTTTTATTCCGACGGGCACTTCATTGATTGACGCCGCGTCTCCTTGTCAAACAACCACAACAACAACCACAACAACAACAACAGCAACAACAACCACAACAACAACAACAACAACAACAACAGAAACAACAACCGCAACAACAACAACAACAACAACAGCAACAACAACAGCAACAACAACAACAACAACAACAGCAACAAGAAGAAGAAGAAGGAAAGTGCTTTTCCTCAGAAAAACTCGGGAATAACCGAGCGACCGTATGGGGAAATATGATCCGGGCCTGGCGGGAGATAAACACTATTCTCTGACATTGTGACATACGTGTAACATCATCGCAAAGTGCCAACACACACAGTGCCGTCTGTCAGCACATTTACAACTGGTGACATGTCTGACATTCCTGCTAACGCTATTTTATTTATTGTTTTCTTAACGTTTTTTTTTTTTTTGGAATGAGATGCCCCATTTGACACCTCGTGTCATAGGGCCTAGGGACATTTTTTTATCTGCTCTCGGTTTGGGATCCAGACGGGCACTGGAAACTCCTCCAAAGCCCCATATGCCGGCCTCTGCTTCTTATCCTTCTACAGTTCGCAGGTCAGGTTCACACGGACATGAGTCAGAGGAGGACTACCTGATTGGCCAGTGCTGTAATCCCAGTGTAATGACACCTTGCTTCCCTGGGAGACACAGGAGCAGGGCCGAACCCTCTCAGCATTTTGTGGCAACTTCTGCTCTTAATTATTTAATCGGCTCGATCATGCTGCATCTCGGTCATTTGCGTGAGCCCCAGCTACAGTCACAGACTGCAGGTGTCTCCTAAAGACTTCACTGTGATTCAGTACAGGAGCGGACCCGTTAGAAAACGAAAATGAAAGTAATTAGTTGGAACAAAAACCAGGACGTAGAGAGGCCCTCCAGGACCGGAGCGGTGCTCCCCAGCCCTAGAGCGGACTGTGTGTCGTCCTGTGGAACTCCAGGCCGTCGTCCAGACTCAGCCCCTCTACACGCTCCCATTTCTGGAACATCTGCTCCCAGACACGGATGAGGTTCGGAAATGTTTTAGTAATCCTAAAGTGTTTTTACTGTTCACTCAGTCTTGGCCATTTTCCAACCTCGGTTCTTACCTCACCACAAAGCCATCCAGCGGGTTTTATTTCCGTGTCCTTAATGATCTTAGAAAAGAAGCGGGTAACCTTTGTTAGGACAATCATTTCTGTCGGCCCATTATGGTGAATACAGTGCAAGGCCTAACAATGCAGGCCTATGTTTGCGGAGAGCGCACTGTCACAAAGAGAGATGACAGAAGGCAGGCTATGAAGGCAGCAAACACCTGAACACAGGGACTGAGATTAGCTGGGAAAGGGCTCACCTCATCAACGCCATCAATGCCTAATTCATTTGGATTCAAATACTTTTCTACACATCACTGAGCTTATAAACATACTCACAAAAAGTGCAAACCCAGTCTGGCCTGGTCCTCTCGGTTGGCTCAGTTGCACCAGGGCAAGACCAATCGAGCACAGATAAGTATTTAAATCCAAAAACAATTACGTGTTTGACCCAGGTCTGTTTTGCTCCCGAAAGCTGATGTGTGCGGTGAATGTAAAAATACGTCTCCTCATTGGGATGTGTCCATGTGTGTTCTGATCGCACGTGCTCCGCGGAGAAAAAGAGACGTTAACGTACAGCCCTGCCTCGCGGCCTGTCTCCAGGCACAGGAACGGGACGGGCCACCCGGCAACCTGCACCGTAAAAACTTTAAACGGGAAAATACATCTGCCTCTCCGTGTACGTACCGGGAAACGTCCGGTTTGTTCCCCTGGCGTAGGCCTGGGCTGGGCTCTGTCGTGTCCTGCCCCCCCGCCCATTTATCCTGGAAGGGCCACCACACAGGGGTGGCCTGTAGCGTAGTGGTGAAGGTAAAGGACTGGGACCCGCAAGGTCGGCGGTTCTAATCCCGGTGTAGCCACAATAAGATCTGCACAGCTGTTGGGCCCTTGAGCAAGACCCTTAACCCTGCATTGCTCCAGGGGAGGGTTGTCTCCTGCTTAGTCTAATCAACTACACGTCGCTCTGGGTAACGGCGTCTGCCAAATGCCAATAATGTAATGAAATGTAACACACCCAACTGGGAATGTCTACTCAGGTAATTCCAGCCTCCCTTGTTCTACGCAGACCCAAATAGATTTCTGGCGACAAAGCTGCAATTTAGATTTTTGGTTGGAGCACGACTTTCAGTCTTTACAAATAGTTTGAGGCCAGTGTATTTATTTCGGTTACCTTGCCAAACTGTATTTTTAAAGTAGACAAAGACCTGCATTTAAAGGTCAAAGTTAAACCCTGCTGCAATATCCAGCTATGCCAGATTGACCAGATTGGAAATTGAGCTGGTCAAGCTGGTCATAAGATTGTTTAGCTGGGTATGAGCTGGTCAACCAGCTAGTGCTGCTAGCTTGTCTGCGCTGGTAGTTGATCAACCAGATACCAGCTGTTTCAAAACCTAGTTTGAGCTGGTCAAACCATGCCAAACCATGCTGGTCTGACCTGGCCAACCAGCTACCAGGCGTTTCAGAACCTAGCTTGAGCAGTTTTTTTCTCTTTTCTTCTGCGCACTGACTGCATCCGGGCCGGTGGGCCCAGGTCTCTCATCACACATGCAGGGGAACTGGAGCTCATGTGGAGCCGAGAGTTGCTTCAGCGCAACTTGTTTAATTTCTCTCACCCGGGTCTGCTGACGCTCACCGCCCCTGCGTCTCGCACGAGGGGCCCGGAGCCCTCTCCACTAATTGGGCGAATTGTTTCCTCTCTCTCTCTGCGCCTCTCCCTCTCCCTCTCTCTCTCTCTCTCTCTCTCTCTCTCTCTCCGTGTCTTCGCACGTCGGACGAGCAGGAAGTGCACCTGAGCGTTTATCCGCACGCCGCCGGTCACACCCCGGCTGCCTGCGCCCTGACGGGGGCATAAATTATCACCCGCCCCGCCGCCGATGAGCCCCCCGCCAGGGCAGCAGCGTGGGGCGCCAAGCAAGCTGCCACCCTGATTGTGCCGGGCCAAATGTTAGGGGGGTGAGAGAGGGGGAGAGAGGGAGGGAGAGAGAGGGGAGAGAGGGGGAGAGAGAGAGAGAGAGAGAGGGAGATTATTATTATTATTATTATTGTTGTTATTATTATTATTATTATTGTTGTTGTTGTTGTTGCTCTTGTTCTCGTTGTTATTATTATTGATAATGTTGTTGCTGTTGTTGACACAGGAATATAGTACTGTGTAACACTGCTTTTTCAGATTAATCTGTGTTTATGAACAACATCTGGCAATATTTGCACATTTTTGTCATGCCAAAAAAGCATTTTGAAATTCGAGAGAGAGAGAGCAAAAGAGAGAATTATTATTATTTTTGTTATTGCTAATGTTCTTGCTGTTGTTCACACAGTATTATAGTAACATGTAACTCTGCCTTTTCAGCTTAGACTGTGTTTATCTTCCAGTGTATTTATGAACAACATCTGGCAATACAAATATAAATATTTCTCATGGCAATAAAATATTTTGAATTCAAGTTTGAGCGAGAAAGAGTGAGTGAGAAGAGAGAGAGATAATAACAAGTGAGATAATAATAATAATTATTATCATTATTATTGTTAGTAGTGGCAGTAGTAGTAGTAGTAGTAGTAGTAGTAGTATTATTATTGCTAATGTGGTTGCTGTCGTTGACACAGTAATGTATAACACAGTTTTTCCTGATTAATCTGTGTTCATGTTCCTGTGTATTTATGAACAACATCTGGCAATATTTATAAATATTTGTCATGCCAATAAAGCAGTTTGAATTTGAATTTGAGAGAACGCAAGAAGGACAGAGAGAGAGATACGTAAATCTATCCAGATTTTTTTTCTCTTTACAGTAAAATATTCTGCAACCTCCCAAAAAACATCCATGCTGAATCATTTGCATCCCAACAATTTTACAGCATCATATTCCCACCAAAATACCTCAACCTACCTTCCTGTCAGGTTTAGTAAAACTGTAAACTTTCAGCTAAATTCAGCACTAAATCCCAGCCCACAGAAGATCAAAACGTGCCACAGTAAAATGTACTCCATTAGAGTTGATTAAATGCTGTTCGAGTTTATTTAACACTGTTAGAGTTGATATTACGCTGTTAGAATTGATTTAACACAAGCAATTTTCCTGTACACCCTTTCTCTTCCATGTTCCTTGTCATGCCCCAAAATTAATCAGGTTATTAAAGTGAATAAATAAACTCTTGAATAATTAAACAGTTAAGAAATGAAAGGGGGTGGGTGGGGGTGGGGTGGAGACAGTCACACGGCAGAACACCCCTCTCCCCAAATTAATATTTAATAATAATTGAAATATTCATACGTTATTGCTAGGGTGAGACCTTTTATCTGCCCTTTGAGGCGGGGGTGGGGGGGTTTGGGGTTTTGGGGGGCAGGGGGGGGGCGTGGAGGGGCGGGGTTTGTGCGTTCCGCTGCGCTGGATTTTGACTTTAAAATGTCACCTTAATGTGAGGAGCAGTGGGATGAGCGACAGGGGCTCCCGCTAATGCCAAACCGCGTAGGCCCCAAACCGCACACACCGCCAAACTGCATACACCGCCAAACCGCACACACCGCCAAACTGCACACACCGCCAAACCGCACACACCGCCAAACTGCACACACCGCCAAACCGCACACACCGCCAAACTGCACACACCGCCAAACCGCACACACCGCCACACTGCATACACCGCCACACTGCATACACCGCCAAACCGCCAAACTGCACACACCGCCAAACTGCATACACCGCCAAACCGCCAAACTGCACACACCGCCAAACTGCATACACCGCCAAACCGCCAAACTGCACACACCGCCAAACCACCAAACAGTCAAACTGCATACACCACCAAACCGGCAAACTGCATACACCGCCAAACCGCTAAACTGCATACACCACCAAACTGCCAAACCGCCAAACTGCATACACCACCAAACCGCCAAACCACCAAACAGTCAAACCACATACACCGCCAAACCGCCAAACCACCAAACAGTCAAACCGCATACACTGCCAAACCGCCAAACCGCCAAACAGTCAAACCGCATACACCACCAAACCGCCAAACCACCAAACAGTCAAACTGCATACACCGCCAAACCGCCAAACCGCATACACCGGCAAACCGCCAAACCGCCAAACAGTCAAACTGCATACACCACCAAACCGCCAAACCGCATACACCGGCAAACCGCGTAGGCCGCCATTTCAGGAGAGGGAGCTTTTTTTAGGCTGCAAACTTTAGAATTTCAGTTTAGTTTAAAATTTTACAGCACATTACTTACCTAATATTTACTTGGTAAATACCAGCTACTTATAATAGCTGCTATTTATAGTGTAATTAGAGTTAACTATTTAGATTTCCGAAGCACTGGAAGCACAACAAAACTGTGTCAGTAAGTACCAAGAAACAAAGACAAACTTAAGGCCTGTGTTTCACAGCCCATTTCATAGTATTTATCTATGAAATCAAAACAGTCGCTAAACTAATTTTACCTAAGTCGCTTGGTATATGTATCCAGTAAATACCAGTTAATTAAAAGCCCGTGAAAAGAAGTGTTACGTTTTTTTTTTTTTTTTTTGGTTTTGTTTTGTTTCTGTTTTGTTCGCGCCGCGTGTCGGGAGGTTCCTCGTCGGGGACGGCGGTTCAAAGGCGTGCCAGGCGACTCTCCTGGCAGGGCCCCAGCCGTTGTTTTCCCTCCGTTCTGCTGCGTCATTAAAGGGGAAAATGAAACTGGCCGGCCTGTCACATGCTGGCGCACGGCGGAGCGTTCCGCAGGTCTGGCAGCCCGGCTCGACATTCCCCCGCTCGACATTCCCCCGCTCGACATCGACATTCTCCCGCTCGACATTCCCCCGGCTCGACATTCCCCCGCTCGACATTCCCCCGCTCGACATTCCCCCGCTCGACATTCCCCCGCTCGTCATTCCCCCGCTCGACATTCCCCCGCTCGACATCGACATTCTCCCGCTCGACATTCCCCCGCTCGTCATTCCCCCGCTCGTCATTCCCCCGCTCGACATTCCCCCGCTCGACATCAACATTCTCCCGCTCGACATTCCCCCGCTCGACATTCCCCCGCTCGACATCAACATTCTCCCGCTCGACATTCCCCCGCTCGACATTCCCCCGCTCGACATTCCCCCGCTCGACATTCCCCCGCTCGACATTCTCCCGCTCTCCGCGACCGTGGTAAAGGTGGGGCGCGACACAGCAGTTTATTAACAGGAGAGGTTGTCGTGTCACGTGTACACCGAGGGTGGGCCGGGGGCATTTAATAACTTTGTTAACGGTATTTGTATAGTTTGTGTGTGTGTGTGTGTGTGTGTGTGTGTGGGGTGGGGGGTGCGGGGGGGGGGGATATTAGCGCTGTTAACTACATTTGCATACAGGAGTTTGCGTGTGACAGGATGGCAAACAGACATGTACATGTTAGCATACGGTGCCTGGCCTGGCCTCGATAAGGCCCAACGCCATGCTACCCACCCTTCTCACCAACACACACAAACTTCCATGTAGGGGGGTGTCACGGACAGACTGAGCCGCCAGTGCACTTAGCACTGACCTGCCCTGACTCTGAGTCCTCTCTCTCTCTCTCTCTCTCTCTCTCTCTCTCTTTCTTCCCTCTTTTCTATCCCTCTCTCTCTCCAACTCTATATCTCTCTCCCTCTCTCTGTCCCTCTCTCTCTCTCTCTTCCTCTCTCTCTCTCGCTCTCTTTCACTTTCTTCCCTCTTTTCTATCCCGCTCTCTCTCCAACTCTATATCTCTCTCCCTCTCTCTGTCCCTCTATCTCCCTCTCTCTCTCTGTCCCTCTCTCTCTCTCTCCCTCTCTCTCTGTGTGTGCAGGTATCTTTATTCAGTAGTTGTGACAGACAGTCACTGTGGGCAGGTGATTTGGCTCATTAGTCTTACAGCGGAGCAGCGATACCTACAGGGTCCTCTCTTCCTCATCTGCCTTCCGCACTCCTTTCATCTGTTCTCTTTCTCTCTTTTCTCCGCTCTTATAGAATGTTTCTTCTTGCTTTTGGCCAGTTTGTTTTAGTGACAATGGAAGGGAGCTTACTCTGGCAGAAATCTCTCT
>NW_026890374.1:97374-104874 GCF_963514075.1 Conger conger
GCCTGCCTGTGTTCCTGTGTGTGTGTGTGTGTGTGTATGTGTGTGACTGTGTGCATGTGTGTGTGTGTGTGTGTGTGTGTGCTTGTGCGTGTGTGAGTGTGTGTGTGTGTATGTGTGTGACTGTGTGCATGTGTGTGTGTGTGTGTGTGTGTGTGTGTGTGTGTGTGACTGTGTGCATGTGTGTGTGTGTGTGTGTGTGTGAGTGACTGTGTGCATGTGTGTGTGTGACTGTGTTCCTGTGTGTGTGTGTGTGTGTGTGTGTGTGTATGTGTGTGACTGTGTGCATGTGTGTGTGTGTGTGTGTGTGTGCTTGTGCGTGTGTGAGTGTGTTTGTGTGGGTTTGTGTATTTGTGTGTGTATGTATATGTGTGTTTATGTGTGTGTGAGTGTGTGTGCGTGTGCATATGTGTTCATGCATTCATGCATGCACACATGCACGTGTGTGTGTGTATGTGCACGTGTGAGTGTACGTGTGTAGTAGAATAAAGTATCAATTTAACATTTTTTTAACTCTTATGCACTATTACAATGATCATTACAAATCACTGCTTGTGTGTCTTTTCACAAAAACAGGTTCACACAGTTGGCCTTTGAGAAGTGCCTCTGAAGTGCACACAAGCCAATCCACATTCTACAGCTTAAACATTTCGGCACACACGGAGACACAGAGCGCCAAAACAAAACAGCCGTCGTCAGTAACGAAAGGTGAGCGAAAACAATCTGCCATAACGTGAAACAAAACAGAACAGTCTCTACTTTATATATATTTACATATACTTTACTTTTAGGCGTACAGGTTATCCTATAAGTACAGTGCGGGGGGCGGGGGCGTGGGGGGGGGGTACGTTCCCGCCGTGATTTGGGTGCACTCACCCTCTTAAAAGGCAAGGTCAGCGCTGATTGTTGCTTAATGGTACCGTGCGATCGTCATCATCGCCCGGCGGTAAAGAGACTCTTTCCCGCGGCGAGGGGTTTCTTCTCCGCATGAAAACGCTCACGGTCCACGGAGCAGGGGGGGAGTCACCGGGATGCGTCGACACCCCGGTCTCACGCGCCAGCGCAACGCCGCCCTAATAGACTTCACCTTGGAGTCTCCATTTCTCTCTCTGCGCACCGTCTGTGCAAATGAGCACCATCCTGCCGGCTGCGAGAAATATTTTTATCTGCCGCGCTTGGGGAAAAAAATAGACGCCCAAACTTCACGCTGCTGTTAAATGGTAAATGTCTGCACTCAACCAAAGCGCCGTACAATCAATGCTTCTCATTCACCCGTTCATACTCACACTCACAGCGATTGGCAGCCATGCAAGGTGCCAACCAGCTCGTCAGGAGCATTTGGGCGTTAGGTGCCACACCCAGGGCAGGATTGAACTGGCAACCCTCTGACTGCCAGATGACTACTCAGAAATCTTGAGAACAAAATCTGTTAGATCCAAATCAAACCAGGCCAAATCAAATAAACAAGCCAAGCCAAGCCCAACAAAGCCAAGCTGAGCCAAACGAAACAAAATCTCACCAAACCGCACCAAA
The DNA here is from genome assembly GCF_963514075.1 of Conger conger. Classification (NCBI taxonomy): domain Eukaryota; kingdom Metazoa; phylum Chordata; class Actinopteri; order Anguilliformes; family Congridae; genus Conger; species Conger conger. The sequence continues at coordinate 98,905 of NW_026890374.1, forward strand.
CCACACCAAACCCAATCAGACCGCACCAAACCGCACCAAACCGCACCAAACCACACCAAACCACACCAAACCCAATCAGACCACACCAAACCACACCAAACCCAATCAGACCACACCAAACCGCACCAAACCGCACCAAACCACACCAAACCGCACCAAACCCAATCAGACCACACCAAACCACACCAAACCCAATCAGACCACACCAAACCGCACCAAACCGCACCAAACCACACCAAACCACACCAAACCGCACCAAACCGCACCAAACCCAATCAGACCACACCAAACCACACCAAACCCAATCAGACCACACCAAACCACACCAAACCCAATCAGACCACACCAAACCGCACCAAACCGCACCAAACCACACCAAACCACACCAAACCGCACCAAACCACACCAAACCGCACCAAACCGCACCAAACCCAATCAGACCACACCAAACCACACCAAACCCAATCAGACCACACCAAACCGCACCAAACCCAATCAGACCACCGAGCAGGCTGAGTCAAATGAAAAATCCATGTGGAACATTAGGGCTCATAAATAAAATATCAATGAGTCTCCATTAATTTGGTGTAGCTGAGCTCCTCAAAGTCACCGGCAAAACTGTCGTTTATATTCAGCACTATAAAGCTGTGTGATTGTACTATAAAGCTGTGTGATTGTACTATAGAGCTGTGCGATTATACTATACAGACAGTGTGATTGCACTATAAAGCCGTTGGATTGTAATATAGAGCTGTGTGATTGTAATATGAAACCATGTAATTGTACTATTAAATCGTGTGATTGTACTATAGAGCTGTGTGATTGTACTATAAAACTGTGTGATTGTACTATAAAGCTGTGTGATTGTATTATAAAGCTGTGTGAATGTATTATAAATCTGTGTGATTGTACTATAAAGCTGTGTGATTGTACTATAGAGCTGTGCGATTGTACTATACAGACAGTGTGATTGCACTATAAAGCCGTTGGATTGTAATATAGAGCTGTGTGATTGTAATATGAAACCATGTAATTGTACTATTAAATTGTGTGATTGTACTATAGAGCTGTGTGATTGTACTATAAAACTGTGTGATTGTACTATAAAGCTGTGTGATTGTATTATAAAGCTGTGTGAATGTATTATAAATCTGTGTGATTGTACTATAAAGCTGTGTGATCGTATTATAAATCTGTGTGATTGTATTATAAAGCTATGTGATTGTATTATAGATCTGTGTGATTGTACTATAAAGCTGTGTGATTGTACTATAGAGCTGTGTGATTGTACTATAAATCTGTGTGATTGTCCATTATTGGCATTTTGGCAGACGCTCTTATCCAGAGCGACATACAGTTGATTAGACTAAGCAGGAGACAATCCTCCCATGGAGCAATGCAGGGTTAAGGGCCTTGCTCAAGGGCCCAACGGCTGTGCAGATCTTATTGTGGCTACACCGGGATTAGAACCACCGACCTTGCGTGTCCCAGTCCTTTACCTTATCCACTATGCTACAGGCCGTCCATTGTACTACAAAGCTGTGTGATTGTATTATAAAGCTGTGTGATTGTATTATAAATCTGTGTGATTGTACTATAAAGCTGTGTGATTGTATTATAAAGCTATGTGACTGTATTATAAACCTGTGTGATTGTACTATAAAGCTGTGTGATTGCACTATAGAGCTGTGTGATTGTATTATAAAGCTGTGTGATGGTACTATAGAGCTGTGTGATTGTATTATAAACCTGTGTGATTGTACTATAAAGCTGTGTGATTGTACTATAGAGCTGTGTGATTGTATTATAAAGCTGTGTGATTGTACTATACAGCTGCGTGATTGTGCTATAAACACGGAGCGCATATGGAACCCCACCCCCTCCTCCTCCATCCCCTCCTTGGCCAGCAGCTCTTCTCGTTCTCTCTCCAGTGGAGGAGATCAGATGACCTGCGTGACCCGTGAAGCGATACCCTCTTTGTTATTCTCCTCCAGTCGTCCATCGCCACCGTATGCAGATGCACCCTGGGTAAGCCGCTAGCCGCATCACTGCAGGGCATGCTGGGAGATGGGATACTGATGTGATGAGATGAGTATGTGAGAAAGAGAGAGGGAGGGAGAGAGAGGAGAGAGAGATTTGACTTTTGTTTTTAAATAACATTTCACCTTTTAACAAATCTACACACCACCACAAAAAGAACGGGGCAGATAGAGAGAGGAGAGAGAGAATGAGCGAGAGAGGGAAAGAGAGATCATTTTTAAAAACACATTTAATTAAAATGAATTAGTATGTCACACAAATAAAAATACATTCACAAATTAAATTATGTCAACCTTCACTCCCAAACAAATATAAAATATAAAAAGCTAAATCAGAGCAAGACAGATAGAGAAAGAGAGTGACAGAGAGACAGATAGAGAGAAAGAGACAGAGTATCACATTTGAGTCAGAATCAAAGAGAGGTGGAGAACATCCTCGCAGGGCGATATCGCCCCAGTGAAGAAGTGAATGCAGCAATATAATGAGGCAGAAATAAATTATAAACTCACCAGCAAAAGTGTTTGATTAATATGTGATGGCATAACTTAACTTAGCTTAACTTGGTAATAACTGGTGTTGGAAGTCGCCATGGTCTGCTAAGGGGGCTTCATGGACAGAAATAGACACTAAAGAAAGCTGCCCCTCCGAGCCGAACGATTAGCTACGTTGGGTTTTTAGCGTGTTAGCTTTGCATTAACTGTCTGCGGCGTCAGTGTATAAAGCTTTGCAGTGAAATGTGTTCGCTTTCACAAAGAGGAGAGAATATGTGGGTCATAAACGTGGCGATAAAGTCGTGGACTGAAACGCACTCACGTAACTGTGAGGCGAGGTACTCAACTCAACGACTCGGTGATGTGTCATTTTTACTGTACCCGCATAATGGCGACCGTGTTGGCACAGTGAGATATCTACGGTGTGTGGATGTGAAGGATTTCTTTATCAAGTATTTTTTTCTAATCTAAATACCTACGTACCCCCGACACCCTACCCTCTCTCCAACACGCCCACAAGAAATTAAAAATAACTGGAATAAAATAATTAGTTATTTAGCTGATGCTTTTATCGAAAGCTACTTACAGTTGATTTAGACTAATTAGGAGACAAGCCCCCCTGGGGCAATGTGGGTTTAAGGGACTTGCACAAGGACCCAGCATCGTGGATACACCGGGGCTTGAACTACCAACCTTCCGGGTCCCAGTCATGTATTGAAAATAAAAAGCAAACACAATTTTTTTTTTTTTACCCAAATATGTCCTGAATGAATTGGAAATCTATGAAACATTTAGCGTCAGGAAACAGCATCAATCCTTATAGAGAACGGCTGGACAGTAATTAAATTAAATGTGAAAATGAGAGCTATTTGAGGAAGTGGGTGTTAAGAGCGGCGTCCCCCACGCCGCAGGCTGGGCGGGGGCCAGCAGCGCGGTCATGGCCGACAGGCGGGTAGACTCAGCTTGGGAGACTCAGCGCCCCGGAATCAGCGAGCACTGCGTCCTGTCACATCCTCCACCAAAGCACCCCAGACCCGCCAGGACCCCCCCCACCCCCCCCCGCCCCCCGTGTGTTCCCAAAAGGACCGGACACGCTGCCTGTGCGGACTCTGTGTGTTTGGCAGCCTCTGTGTGTTTGGCCGACTCCCTGTGTTTGGCCGACTCCCTGTGTTTGGAGCTGCTGTCCTGGGGCGAGGGGACCGGTTTGGGCCGGAGCCTCCAGAGCCGCGCCCCTCCGAGAGGGGGGGGGGGGGGGTGATGGGAGTGGAGCGAAGCGAACCCTGGCGTTAGCACGTTAGCGCGTCGTCGCTCGCCCCGACCTGTCCGTCGGCCCGGAGAGGGGAACCGGGCCAGCCTCTGGAAGGATCCGCTAAACAACTGCACCGTCAGAACCGTCAAACTCCACAGGGCCTGAACCAGGCGTCTGACCACTGACACACAGGGAGTCTGACCACTGACACACAGAGTGTCTGACCACTGACACACAGAGTGTCTGACCACTGACACACAGGGAGTCTGACCACTGACACACAGGGAGTCTGACCACTGACACACAGGGAGTCTGAACACTGACACACAGGGAGTCTGAACACTGACACACAGGGAGTCTGACCACTGACACACAGAGTGTCTGACCACTGACACACAGAGTGTCTGACCACTGACACACAGGGAGTCTGACCACTGACACACAGGGAGTCTGACCACTGACACACAGGGAGTCTGAACACTGACACACAGGGTGTCTGACCACTGACACACAGGGAGTCTGACCACTGACACACAGGGAGTCTGACCACTGACACACAGGGAGTCTGACCACTGACACACAGGGAGTCTGACCACTGACACACAGGGCATCTGACCACTGACACACAGGGGCAAGAGGGCAGTGGGTGGGGGTGGGGTGGCATCATGAAACAGCCGTCTTAAGAGAGGGAGCAAAACCCGCAAAAAAGGTAAAATACACATTCTAAGGGGGGAAAAATGGAGAAAGGGGACCAGGAAGGGGGTAAGAAAGACGACTGGGGCAAAACAATGAGGAACATAAAGGGCAAAACTCAAGAAGGGTGTAAACATGAAGGGGTATTGGGGTAAACAGGAGAATAGAGGGGCAAAACACATTAAACATAAAAAATACACACATATACACTCGCACGCACTCATACTCACACATACACACATAGAGGCTCACAAACACACACACACACATCAACTGCTTCATATTGTGCTCTTTGTCCCTCTCCTCTCTCAGGCTATGTGGGTTATGTCCGGGGCGTTTGTGATATTTAAGCACACACACACACACACACACACACACACATCCCCCTAAGGTGTTTCCCAGAACCGCAAACACAGCCAGCGTACAGTACAGCACAAACAGTTCTGAGAAACTGGTTTTTTTATTTGTTTTTAACGTGTGACCGTGCCCTTCACCCTGACAGACCCAGAGACGCTCAGAGAGGGTCGGAGTGTCGTGGCATTCCCGCCCGCGGGCGAGGAGCTCTCTGTCCCCACGCCAGCTCTTCCCGTGTCCGTCTCCACGCTCCAGCTGTCCCCACGCCAGCTCTTCCCGTGTCCGTCTCCACGCTCCAGCTGTCCCCACGCCAGCTCTTCCCGTGTCCGTCTCCGTCTCCACGCTCCAGCTGGTCACCAGCGGGGCGCCAATTCACCAAGTGCTGACAAACCCAACAGCTGCGCTGATGGTGCTGCGCTAGCGTACTGCTAACATACTGCTAGTGAACAGCTAGTGTACAGCTAGCATGCTGCTAGCGTACTGCTAGTGTACTGTTAGTGTACTGCTAGCATGCTGCTAGTGAACAGCTAGTGTACTGTTAGTGTACGGCTAACATACTGCTAGCGTACTGCTAGTGTACTGTTAGTGTACTGCTAGCATGCTGCTAGTGAACAGCTAGTGTACTGCTAGTGTACTGCTAGCATGCTGCTAGTGAACAGCTAGTGTACTGTTAGTGTACGGCTAACATACTGCTAGCGTACTGCTAGTGTACTGTTAGTGTACTGCTAGCATGCTGCTAGTGAACAGCTAGTGTACTGCTAGTGTACTGCTAGCATGCTGCTAGTGAACAGCTAGTGTACTGCTAGTGTACTGCTAGTATACTGCTAGTGTGCTGCTAGCATACTGCTTGCCTACTGCTAGTGAATTTCTAGTGTGAATTTCTGCTGGCGCAGCGCTAGTGCGCTGCTAGCATATTTCTAATGTACTGCTAGTGGGATGTTAGCATACTGCTAGCATATTTCTAGTGTACTGCTAGCGGGCTACTAGGGGGTTGCTATTCTGCTGGCTGGGGACCAACTGCTCCAACATGGCAGGGTACCGTGAGCTTCTTCATTTGTCGGTGCTGAAAACAGGGTCAGTTGCAGAACCTGGGTCAAATGCATAGTTGTCTTGTATGGAAATACTTTTCTATGCTTGACTGAG
>NW_026890374.1:114874-119874 GCF_963514075.1 Conger conger
AGGCTACAGGCTGCCCCAGTCATGTACCTTAGCCACTAGGCTACAGGCTGCCCCAGTCATGTACCTTAGCCACTAGGCCACAGGCTGCCCCAGTCATGTACCTTAGCCACTAGTCCACAGGCTGCCCCAGTCATGTACCTTAGCCACTAGGCTACAGGTTGCCCCAGTCATGTACCTTAGCCACTAGGCCACAGGCTGCCCCAGTCATGTACCTTAGCCACTAGGCTACAGGCTGCCCCAGTCATGTACCTTAGCCACTAGGCTACAGGCTGCCCCAGTCATGTACCTTAGCCACTAGGCCACAGGCTGCCCCAGTCATGTACCTTAGCCACAAGGCCACAGGCTGCCCCAGGCATGTACCTTAGCCACAAGGCCACAGGCTGCCCCAGTCATGCACCTTAGCCACTAGGCTACAGGCTTCCCCAGTCATGTACCTTAGCCACTAGGCTACAGGCTGCCCCAGTCATGTACCTTAGCCACTGGGCTACAGGCTGTCTTTCTGTCACGTTTGTATCCGGGAGCGCTCAGCGCAGGCTTCCCTCGGTCAGAGGGAAGTGCGAGACGGAGCCAGGCAGGGAGCGTTAACCATCTTTTACGAGCCATTAGGCGGGAAGACATTAGGGCTGAGTGGAGCTCCCTTAACGAGGACTGACATATGTGAGGAGGCCGTTATCGGCCGACGGTGAGACACTCCTGCGCTCCGAGGAGTCGGACGCTGTCCGTGGGGGCGGGGGGGGCGGTGGGGGGGGGGGATATCAGCACTAATTAGGGGATAATCGCCGGCGCTCCCCCCTGAAGGAGAGATCCGTAGATTAGCTCGTCTGGACGGGGGGGTAGGGGGGGGTGTAATGGGACACTTCGGCTTCTTCCCGAGCCGCGAGACCCGCTTCCCGCCGGACGGCCAAGAGCAAGCGGCGGGGGGGGGGAACATTCCGGAACAGCGAAACGCTCCACCTCTTTTCTTCTTCTTCTTCTTCTTCTTCTTCTTCTTTTCTTTTGTTGTTGTGTTCCACCTTGCAGAGCTCTGAGCAGAAGCTACAACAGGGCCGATGTTGTTCATGGCGTTCCGGGCCTGCACAAGTTCCCAGCGATGGGCAGTATCAATATTTCCCCCCCCATTTAAGCAGCACTGAAGTGTTGAACAAGTGTACGACAAAATTGAGAATTTTTGTAGAAACTGATGTATTTATGTGACTCTGGTTGTAAACTATACGTTGCCCTGAATCCAATGTTTTTTTTTAAAGTGGCACTCAGATGAACTTCTCAAGTCTTTATGTCCTTGTGTTGGATTTGCTCGTGCACTAAGCTAATCAATGACACAGCATGTTGGGGCACATTGCCTCACCTGCACTGCAAAGAAGAGTCTGTCTTTTTTTTGGGGGGGGGGGGCAGGGAGTAGGGTTGCGCTCACTCTCGACCCAACACCCCCCCCTCTGTAGCGCTGCGTCAGCAGGGGCTCCAGGCCTGCCTCGCGCTCCTCCTGTCCGTCTCACACACACACACACACACACACACACACACGTGCGAGATAGATAGATAGCGCAATCCCCCCCCCCGACGCTAACGTGCTAACGTGCTAACGGCGTGTCGCCGCGGCGACGCTGTCAGCGCGGATTGAACTTTTTTTTTTTTTTTCGCCGCGTCCTTGTCGGTGGCGACGGCGCTACACGCTACGCGTGGCGGGGGGAGACGGATGACGGTTCTGCTGACGGGAGATGTTTGATGCCGGAGGCGATGGCTGTGGGGGGGGGGGAGGGGTGAAGTGACAAATTGCCCAGAGAGCCGTGAGTGTTTACGCACATCAGCGACTGAAGGCTGATATGGGTCTATGCCACGGAGGGAAAAAAAAAGACAGACTTTTAGTGGGCTGTGGAGCTGGGGGGGGGGGGGAGAGGGGTGGGGGCCGGGGGGGGGGGGTCTGAGGCAGCAGTCAGGAAGAGCAGAATGCAGAAGAGTACACATGGTGGAATCGGACCGCGGTCGGTTCCAGGCGGAGTATCCACATATCCGTGCCCCCAGGAGCTGCGTGGAGTCGGGCTGTGGGGGGGAGGGGGGGGGGGGCGGAAGGTAAAGGGAGAGACGGAATCGGGCTAAGAGCAGCAATCTCCACACTTCCCTGATTTAGCCTGTAGCTGTTTGTGTCACAACCGCGAAAAACGATAGAGATGCACATGGTAGAACGCACAATGGACATATGTGACTGTGCGTGCGTTATGTGGTTCTGTGTGTGTGTCTGTGTGAGTTTACTGTGTGTGTGTGTGTGTGTGTGTCTGTGTGAGTTTACTGTGTGTGTGTGTGTGTGTGTGTCTGTGTGAGTTTACAGTGTGTGTGTGTGTGTGTGTGTGTAGGTGTGTATGTGTGTGTATGTGTGTCCATGCATGTGTGTTTGCATGTGTGTGTGTGTGTGTATGTGTGTATGTGTGTAGGTGTGTATGTGTGTGTATGTGTGTCCATGCGTGTGTGTGTGGGTATGTGTGTTTACGTATGTGTGTGCCTGTGTGAGTTTACTGTCTGTGTCTGTGTGAGTTTACTTTGTGTGTATGTGTATGTGTGTTTGCATTTTGTGTGTGTGTGTATGTGTGTTTGTGTGGGTGTTTGTGTTTACGTGTGTTTTTGTGTGTGGGTGTTTGTGTTCATGTGTGTTTATGTGTGTGGGTGTTTGTGTTCACGTGTGTTTATGTGTGTGGGTGTTTGTGTTCACGTGTGTTTATGTGCGTGGGTGTTTGTGTTTACGTGTGTGTGCGCATGTACATATGTGCGTAGGCGCTGTACAGAGATAAAAATGAACACAGGATTAAGGAGTCAGGGAGGTGAGTGTGTGTGTGTGGGGGTTGATTGGCTGCTCTTTTCCGTCCAATGGGCCGCCTGGCTCTCCCTAATCGGTGCTGCTTACTGGACCAGGATAACGCACGTTCCTCCGGCCCGGCGTGATTTACCGCGTCAGACAGCCGGGAATCGTGCCCCCGAGCACCGCCATCCAATCAGAATAAATTACCCTCCGCGGACGCAGCGCCAGGGACGCAAGAGTGCGTTCGGGCGCGGAAAAAAGACCCACCGCCGACCCCGCTAAACTGGGCCCGCAAACCCCGACCGGAGCGCCCGCTACCTCCCTTTTCGGAGGCGCTGCCGCTTTAACTCTGCCGAGGCTCCGTGTTTCGGAATGTGGAGTTTTTGTTTTTTGTTTCCGGCGTTCTAGAACTCCATCGCTTTCAATTACCGGCAGCGATTGTGACATCGGCGTTAGAACGTTCAGCTAAGAACATTCTAATCAGATTCTATGCGGCCTAATTGCGCGGCGTTAATTGAGATAGGCGGATTTTAAGTATTGTGAGGTCATAATGGTGCACTTACCGGAATGGGTTATTAGGGGCCAGTTTGCTAATGCATACGGTCACCATGGGTACAGACTGGGCAATTATGATTAGTAATGCCTGGTATACAGTACTTATGCGGTTCTAACTATTGTTATGTACGGATGTGGTATGATACCAGGCAGCAACATAAGTGTGTAGGTTTCGGTACCAACCACACAGTCTTCATCAATCACAAAAACACTTCCTCTACACCAGAGATCATATAATCACCTCCTCAAGGGCCGAGAACTGCTGGTTCTCCACCCTCCCTTTACCAGAGAGTCAGGTGTGAGGACAGTTTGGCCGATCAGCAGCAATAAATTGTTCATGAAATTATAAATAATCTAAATAAATAATCTAAGAGAACATAAAACCAGGGCTGGATGTAAATATGAGGACCAGAGTTGATGATCCTTGCTCTACACAAATGAGTTAGAAGATGGATGGATGGTTGGATGGATGGGTGGACAGAGTGATGGATGGATGGATGGGTGGGTGGGTGGGTGGATGGGTGCCTCTTTAGGGTCGAAACCTCTGCTACAGGCGTCCTGCCAGAAATCAGTTTAAATCCCGCAAGTTCAACTCCCACCTTGGTCCTCCACAGTTTGAAAGATTATTGAAGCAAACAGCATATCCACAGTTCCTGTCTGTGACATGATAACAAACCGCCCTGTTTGTTGCCACCTGGGAACGAGGCGAGGCCACTTCAAACACTTTTCCAGAGATAATCTTTGGCACAGAGATACCACCACTGCAACTTCCTGTTTTTGTAAGCTTGTTCCTCTCTCTGATATGAAATCAGGACACCCAGTGTTAACGTTGAACAAAAGTTCCTTTTTTTCGATTTCAAAGGGCGTTTGGTGTTGCTGATGTCATGGCTGATGTCTGTGCGTTCAATCAGTCAACAAAGCTGGAGGAATTCATAACGTCGATTAAAAATTATTTTTGAATATGTGAACTTTTTGCGGATGGAGGAGTTGGGGGTGGGGGGGAGGCTGTACACAAAACAACGTCGGAAACAACGCACATGCAACAATGTGCAACTGTGGAGGGAAGTCTGTTTTGTTTTTAAGGGTCTAATGCTTTTAAGGGAGTCTGGGTTTTTTTTTTTGTTCTCTCCTCCTGCACTCATACTAAATATTGCACTTAAAGAGAAGAAAGGAAAAAAATACGACCAAAAAGCTGAAAAACATGCAATTAAGCGTGCCTAAAAGACACCGATAAGCAGTAATTAATATTCAATTAATGCCCGAGGAATTCCTTTTTAAGTAATTAAGCGTTTATTAATGCGATTTGTTACCCCTGAAGTGTCACAGAATATGCTAAACGCTAACATTACATTTGCACCAGCTCCCCCCCCCCACTACTGGAAATTTCCACTTGTAATTCTGCATTATTTACTGATGCTCAATTTAACCGGAGTCTGGAGCCCACTCACTCACCTGTCAATCAACGCGCAACGGGCTGGTCTCACACATCAGTGAGGTCACACGCTCCCAGGAAGCCCCGAAGTCCTGGCCAAACTCACACGACACGAAACGCACTGCTTTTGGGTTTGAACCCCCTCTCATGGGGACAGAGAATAACAGCTAAGAGGAAGATGATGGAAGAGCAGAGAAATAAAAAGTTATTCCAGAGTTCCTGGAG